>NC_139333.1:33870142-33907642 GCF_056507025.1 Lutjanus erythropterus | reverse complement strand
ATGTGTGTTGTGGGTGTGGGTGTGTGTGTGTGTGTGTGTATGCAGACAAAGTTATGGGGGTGCAGAGCCTGCTTTCAAGTCTGTACCACATTCACTTCAAAAGTTATTCCACAAAAACCCGTCCAGGTATGCATCAGAGTCCTCGAGGTTCTAGTTGACCCACTTCCCAACCTTGTAGAGACTCGATGGTGGTACCCTTGGATCCAGAATGTCCAAAAATGGGGGTGCAGAGCTTAGTTTCACGTCTCTACCACCTTTCCTTCAAACGTTATCCTCCAAAAACCCGTCGAGGTATGCACCAGAGTCTTCAAGGTTCTGGTTGACCCACTTCCCGACCTCGTAGAGACGCGAGGGTGGCACCGTTGGATCCGGAATGTCCAGAAATGGGGGTGCAGAGCTTGGTTTCAAGTCTCTACCACCATCCCTTCAAAAGTTATCCCCCGAAACCTGTCGAGGTATGCACCAGAGTCCTCGAGGTTCTGGTTGACCCACTTCCCGACCTCGTAGAGACTCGAGGGTGGCACCGTTGGATCCGGAATGTCCGAAAATGGGGGTGCAGAGCTTGGTTTCAAGTCTCTACCACCATCCCTTCAAAAGTTATCCCCCGAAAACCAGTGGAGGTATGATAATTACATGGTGCTAGGGTTATAACCTAACACTGATGGCATCACAGAGCCCATGCTAGATCAAAGCACAGTGTCTGTGACGTCATCACGTTGCCTTTGATGACATCACAGCCACCTAACATTCTGATGTGTTCACTTGTGTGTGTGTGTATGTGTGTTGTGGGTGCGGGTGTGTGTGTGTGTGTGTGTGTGTGTGTGTGTGCAGACAAAGTTATGGGGGTGCAGAGCCTGCTTTCAAGTCTGTACCACATTCACTTCAAAAGTTATTCCACAAAAACCCGTCCAGGTATGCACCAGAGTCCTCGAGGTTCTAGTTGACCCACTTCCCAACCTTGTAGAGACTCGATGGTGGTACCCTTGGATCCAGAATGTCCAAAAATGGGGGTGCAGAGCTTAGTTTCACGTCTCTACCACCTTTCCTTCAAACGTTATCCTCCAAAAACCCGTCGAGGTATGCACCAGAGTCTTCAAGGTTCTGGTTGACCCACTTCCCGACCTCGTAGAGACGCGAGGGTGGCACCGTTGGATCCGGAATGTCCAGAAATGGGGGTGCAGAGCTTGGTTTCAAGTCTCTACCACCATCCCTTCAAAAGTTATCCCCCGAAACCTGTCGAGGTATGCACCAGAGTCCTCGAGGTTCTGGTTGACCCACTTCCCGACCTCGTAGAGACTCGAGGGTGGCACCGTTGGATCCGGAATGTCCGAAAATGGGGGTGCAGAGCTTGGTTTCAAGTCTCTACCACCATCCCTTCAAAAGTTATCCCCCGAAAACCAGTGGAGGTATGATAATGACATGGTGCTAGGGTTATAACCTAACACTGATGGCATCACAGAGCCCATGCTAGATCAAAGCACAGTGTCTGTGACGTCATCACGTTGCCTTTGATGACATCACAGCCACCTAACATTCTGATGTGTTCACTTGTGTGTGTGTGTATGTGTGTTGTGGGTGTGTGTGTGTGTGTGTGTGTGTGTGTGCAGACAAAGTTATGGGGGTGCAGAGCCTGCTTTCAAGTCTGTACCACATTCACTTCAAAAGTTATTCCACAAAAACCCGTCCAGGTATGCACCAGAGTCCTCGAGGTTCTAGTTGACCCACTTCCCAACCTTGTAAGGACTCGATGGTGGTACCCTTGGATCCGGAATGTCCAAAAATGGGGGTGCAGAGCTTAGTTTCACGTCTCTACCACCTTTCCTTCAAACGTTATCCTCCAAAAACCCGTCGAGGTATGCACCAGAGTCTTCAAGGTTCTGGTTGACCCACTTCCCGACCTCGTAGAGACGCGAGGGTGGCACCGTTGGATCCGGAATGTCCGAAAATGGGGGTGCAGAGCTTGGTTTCAAGTCTCTACCACCATCCCTTCAAAAGTTATCCCCCGAAACCTGTCGAGGTATGCACCAGAGTCCTCGAGGTTCTGGTTGACCCACTTCCCGACCTCGTAGAGACTCCAGGGTGGCACCGTTGGATCCGGAATGTCCGAAAATGGGGGTGCAGAGCTTGGTTTCAAGTCTCTACCACCATCCCTTCAAAAGTTATCCCCCGAAAACCAGTGGAGGTATGATAATGACATGGTGCTAGGGTTATAACCTAACACTGATGGCATCACAGAGCCCATGCTAGATCAAAGCACAGTGTCTGTGACGTCATCACGTTGCCTTTGATGACATCACAGCCACCTAACATTCTGATGTGTTCACTTGTGTGTGTGTGTATGTGTGTTGTGGGGGCGGGTGTGTGTGTGTGTGTGTGTGTGTGTGTGCAGACAAAGTTATGGGGGTGCAGAGCCTGATTTCAAGTCTGTACCACATTCACTTCAAAAGTTATTCCACAAAAACCCGTCCAGGTATGCACCAGAGTCCTCGAGGTTCTAGTTGACCCACTTCCCAACCTTGTAGAGACTCGATGGTGGTACCCTTGGATCCAGAATGTCCAAAAATGGGGGTGCAGAGCTTAGTTTCACGTCTCTACCACCTTTCCTTCAAACGTTATCCTCCAAAAACCCGTCGAGGTATGCACCAGAGTCTTCAAGGTTCTGGTTGACCCACTTCCCGACCTCGTAGAGACGCGAGGGTGGCACCGTTGGATCCGGAATGTCCAGAAATGGGGGTGCAGAGCTTGGTTTCAAGTCTCTACCACCATCCCTTCAAAAGTTATCCCCCGAAACCTGTCGAGGTATGCACCAGAGTCCTCGAGGTTCTGGTTGACCCACTTCCCGACCTCGTAGAGACTCGAGGGTGGCACCGTTGGATCCGGAATGTCCGAAAATGGGGGTGCAGAGCTTGGTTTCAAGTCTCTACCACCATCCCTTCAAAAGTTATCCCCCGAAAACCAGTGGAGGTATGATAATTACATGGTGCTAGGGTTATAACCTAACACTGATGGCATCACAGAGCCCATGCTAGATCAAAGCACAGTGTCTGTGACGTCATCACGTTGCCTTTGATGACATCACAGCCACCTAACATTCTGATGTGTTCACTTGTGTGTGTGTGTATGTGTGTTGTGGGTGTGGGTGTGTGTGTGTGTGTGTGTGTGTGTGTGTGTGTGCAGACAAAGTTATGGGGGTGCAGAGCCTGCTTTCAAGTCTGTACCACATTCACTTCAAAAGTTATTCCACAAAAACCCGTCCAGGTATGCACCAGAGTCCTCGAGGTTCTAGTTGACCCACTTCCCAACCTTGTAGAGACTCGATGGTGGTACCCTTGGATCCGGAATGTCCAAAAATGGGGGTGCAGAGCTTAGTTTCACGTCTCTACCACCTTTCCTTCAAACGTTATCCTCCAAAAACCCGTCAAAGTATGCACCAGAGTCTTCAAGGTTCTGGTTGACCCACTTCCCGACCTCGTAGAGACGCGAGGGTGGCACCGTTGGATCCGGAATGTCCAGAAATGGGGGTGCAGAGCTTGGTTTCAAGTCTCTACCACCATCCCTTCAAAAGTTATCCCCCGAAACCTGTCGAGGTATGCACCAGAGTCCTCGAGGTTCTGGTTGACCCACTTCCCGACCTCGTAGAGACGCGAGGGTGGCACCGTTGGATCCGGAATGTCCGAAAATGGGGGTGCAGAGCTTGGTTTCAAGTCTCTACCACCATCCCTTCAAAAGTTATCCCCCGAAAACCAGTGGAGGTATGATAATGACATGGTGCTAGGGTTATAACCTAACACTGATGGCATCACAGAGCCCATGCTAGATCAAAGCACAGTGTCTGTGACGTCATCACGTTGCCTTTGATGACATCACAGCCACCTAACATTCTGATGTGTTCACTTGTGTGTGTGTGTATGTGTGTTGTGGGTGTGGGTGTGTATGTGTGTGTGTGTGTGTGTGTGCAGACAAAGTTATGGGGGTGCAGAGCCTGCTTTCAAGTCTGTACCACATTCACTTCAAAAGTTATTCCACAAAAACCCGTCCAGGTATGCACCAGAGTCCTCGAGGTTCTAGTTGACCCACTTCCCAACCTTGTAGAGACTCGATGGTGGTACCCTTGGATCCGGAATGTCCAAAAATGGGGATGCAGAGCTTAGTTTCACGTCTCTACCACCTTTCCTTCAAACGTTATCCTCCAAAAACCCGTCGAGGTATGCACCAGAGTCCTCAAGGTTCTGGTTGACCCACTTCCCGACCTCGTAGAGACGCGAGGGTGGCACCGTTGGATCCGGAATGTCGAGAAATGGGGGTGCAAAGCTTGGTTTCAAGTCTCTACCACCATCCCTTCAAAAGTTATCCCCCGAAACCTGTCGAGGTATGCACCAGAGTCCTCGAGGTTCTGGTTGACCCACTTCCCGACCTCGTAGAGACTCGAGGGTGGCACCGTTGGATCCGGAATGTCCGAAAATGGGGGTGCAGAGCTTGGTTTCAAGTCTCTACCACCATCCCTTCAAAAGTTATCCCCCGAAAACCAGTGGAGGTATGATAATGACATGGTGCTAGGGTTATAACCTAACACTGATGGCATCACAGAGCCCATGCTAGATCAAAGCACAGTGTCTGTGACGTCATCACGTTGCCTTTGATGACATCACAGCCACCTAACATTCTGATGTGTTCACTTGTGTGTGTGTGTATGTGTGTTGTGGGTGTGGGTGTGTGTGTGTGTGTGTGTGTGTGTGTATGCAGACAAAGTTATGGGGGTGCAGAGCCTGCTTTCAAGTCTGTACCACATTCACTTCAAAAGTTATTCCACAAAAACCCGTCGAGGTATGCACCAGAGTCCTCGAGGTTCTAGTTGACCCACTTCCCAACCTTGTAGAGACTCGATGGTGGTACCCTTGGATCCGGAATGTCCAAAAATGGGGGTGCAGAGCTTAGTTTCACGTCTCTACCACCTTTCCTTCAAATGTTATCCTCCAAAAACCCGTCGAGGTATGCACCAGAGTCTTCAAGGTTCTGGTTGACCCACTTCCCGACGTCGTAGAGACTCGACGGTGGCACCGTTGGATCCGGAATGTCCGAAAATGGGGGTGCAGAGCTTGGTTTCAAGTCTCTACCACCATCCCTTCAAAAGTTATCCCCCGAAAACCAGTGGAGGTATGATAATGACATGGTGCTAGGGTTATAACCTAACACTTATGGCATCACAGAGCCCATGCTAGATCAAAGCACAGTGTCTGTGACGTCATCACGTTGCCTTTGATGACATCACAGCCACCTAACATTCTGATGTGTTCACTTGTGTGTGTGTGTATGTGTGTTGTGGGTGTGGGTGTGTGTGTGTGTGTGTGTGTGTGTGTGTGTGCAGACAAAGTTATGGGGGTGCAGAGCCTGCTTTCAAGTCTGTACCACATTCACTTCAAAAGTTATTCCACAAAAACCCGTCCAGGTATGCACCAGAGTCCTCGAGGTTCTAGTTGACCCACTTCCCAACCTTGTAGAGACTCGATGGTGGTACCCTTGGATCCGGAATGTCCAAAAATGGGGGTGCAGAGCTTAGTTTCACGTCTCTACCACCTTTCCTTCAAACGTTATCCTCCAAAAACCCGTCAAAGTATGCACCAGAGTCTTCAAGGTTCTGGTTGACCCACTTCCCGACCTCGTAGAGACGCGAGGGTGGCACCGTTGGATCCGGAATGTCCAGAAATGGGGGTGCAGAGCTTGGTTTCAAGTCTCTACCACCATCCCTTCAAAAGTTATCCCCCGAAACCTGTCGAGGTATGCACCAGAGTCCTCGAGGTTCTGGTTGACCCACTTCCCGACCTCGTAGAGACTCGAGGGTGGCACCGTTGGATCCGGAATGTCCGAAAATGGGGGTGCAGAGCTTGGTTTCAAGTCTCTACCACCATCCCTTCAAAAGTTATCCCCCGAAAACCAGTGGAGGTATGATAATGACATGGTGCTAGGGTTATAACCTAACACTGATGGCATCACAGAGCCCATGCTAGATCAAAGCACAGTGTCTGTGACGTCATACACACACACACAAGTGAACACATCAGAATGTTAGGTGGCTGTGATGTCATCAAAGGCAACGTGATGTGTGTTGTGGGTGTGGGTGTGTGTGTGTGTGTGTGTGTGTGTGTGCAGACAAAGTTATGGGGGTGCAGAGCCTGCTTTCAAGTCTGTACCACATTCACTTCAAAAGTTATTCCACAAAAACCCGTCGAGGTATGCACCAGAGTCCTCGAGGTTCTAGTTGACCCACTTCCCAACCTTGTAGAGACTCGATGGTGGTACCCTTGGATCCGGAATGTCCAAAAATGGGGGTGCAGAGCTTAGTTTCACGTCTCTACCACCTTTCCTTCAAATGTTATCCTCCAAAAACCGGTCGAGGTATGCACCAGAGTCTTCAAGGTTCTGGTTGACCCACTTCCCGACGTCGTAGAGACTCGACGGTGGCACCGTTGGATCCGGAATGTCCGAAAATGGGGGTACAGAGCTTGGTTTCAAGTCTCTACCACCATCCCTTCAAAAGTTATCCCCCGAAAACCAGTGGAGGTATGATAATGACATGGTGCTAGGGTTATAACCTAACACTTATGGCATCACAGAGCCCATGCTAGATCAAAGCACAGTGTCTGTGACGTCATCACGTTGCCTTTGATGACATCACAGCCACCTAACATTCTGATGTGTTCACTTGTGTGTGTGTGTATGTGTGTTGTGGGTGTGGGTGTGTGTGTGTGTGTGTGTGTGTGTGTGTGTGCAGACAAAGTTATGGGGGTGCAGAGCCTGCTTTCAAGTCTGTACCACATTCACTTCAAAAGTTATTCCACAAAAACCCGTCCAGGTATGCACCAGAGTCCTCGAGGTTCTAGTTGACCCACTTCCCAACCTTGTAGAGACTCGATGGTGGTACCCTTGGATCCGGAATGTCCAAAAATGGGGGTGCAGAGCTTAGTTTCACGTCTCTACCACCTTTCCTTCAAACGTTATCCTCCAAAAACCCGTCGAGGTATGCACCAGAGTCTTCAAGGTTCTGGTTGACCCACTTCCCGACGTCGTAGAGACTCGACGGTGGCACCGTTGGATCCGGAATGTCCTAAAATGGGGGTGCAGAGCTTGGTTTCAAGTCTCTACCACCATCCCTTCAAAAGTTAGCCCCCGAAACCTGTCGAGGTATGCACCAGAGTCCTCGAGGTTCTGGTTGACCCACTTCCCGACCTCGTAGAGACTCGAGGGTGGCACCGTTGGATCCGGAATGTCCGAAAATGGGGGTGCAGAGCTTGGTTTCAAGTCTCTACCACCATCCCTTCAAAAGTTATCCCCCGAAAACCAGTGGAGGTATGATAATGACATGGTGCTAGGGTTATAACCTAACACTGATGGCATCACAGAGCCCATGCTAGATCAAAGCACAGTGTCTGTGACGTCATCACGTTGCCTTTGATGACATCACAGCCACCTAACATTCTGATGTGTTCACTTGTGTGTGTGTGTATGTGTGTTGTGGGTGCGGGTGTGTGTGTGTGTGTGTGTGTGTTTGTGCAGACAAAGTTATGGGGGTGCAGAGCCTGCTTTCAAGTCTGTACCACATTCACTTCAAAAGTTATTCCACAAAAACCCGTCCAGGTATGCACCAGAGTCCTCGAGGTTCTAGTTGACCCACTTCCCAACCTTGTAAGGACTCGATGGTGGTACCCTTGGATCCGGAATGTCCAAAAATGGGGGTGCAGAGCTTAGTTTCACGTCTCTACCACCTTTCCTTCAAACGTTATCCTCCAAAAACCCGTCGAGGTATGCACCAGAGTCTTCAAGGTTCTGGTTGACCCACTTCCCGACCTCGTAGAGACGCGAGGGTGGCACCGTTGGATCCGGAATGTCCGAAAATGGGGGTGCAGAGCTTGGTTTCAAGTCTCTACCACCATCCCTTCAAAAGTTATCCCCCGAAACCTGTCGAGGTATGCACCAGAGTCCTCGAGGTTCTGGTTGACCCACTTCCCGACCTCGTAGAGACTCCAGGGTGGCACCGTTGGATCCGGAATGTCCGAAAATGGGGGTGCAGAGCTTGGTTTCAAGTCTCTACCACCATCCCTTCAAAAGTTATCCCCCGAAAACCAGTGGAGGTATGATAATTACATGGTGCTAGGGTTATAACCTAACACTGATGGCATCACAGAGCCCATGCTAGATCAAAGCACAGTGTCTGTGACGTCATCACGTTGCCTTTGATGACATCACAGCCACCTAACATTCTGATGTGTTCACTTGTGTGTGTGTGTATGTGTGTTGTGGGTGCGGGTGTGTGTGTGTGTGTGTGTGTGTGTGTGCAGACAAAGTTATGGGGGTGCAGAGCCTGCTTTCAAGTCTGTACCACATTCACTTCAAAAGTTATTCCACAAAAACCCGTCCAGGTATGCACCAGAGTCCTCGAGGTTCTAGTTGACCCACTTCCCAACCTTGTAGAGACTCGATGGTGGTACCCTTGGATCCAGAATGTCCAAAAATGGGGGTGCAGAGCTTAGTTTCACGTCTCTACCACCTTTCCTTCAAACGTTATCCTCCAAAAACCCGTCGAGGTATGCACCAGAGTCTTCAAGGTTCTGGTTGACCCACTTCCCGACCTCGTAGAGACGCGAGGGTGGCACCGTTGGATCCGGAATGTCCAGAAATGGGGGTGCAGAGCTTGGTTTCAAGTCTCTACCACCATCCCTTCAAAAGTTATCCCCCGAAACCTGTCGAGGTATGCACCAGAGTCCTCGAGGTTCTGGTTGACCCACTTCCCGACCTCGTAGAGACTCGAGGGTGGCACCGTTGGATCCGGAATGTCCGAAAATGGGGGTGCAGAGCTTGGTTTCAAGTCTCTACCACCATCACTTCAAAAGTTATCCCCCGAAAACCAGTGGAGGTATGATAATGACATGGTGCTAGGGTTATAACCTAACACTGATGGCATCACAGAGCCCATGCTAGATCAAAGCACAGTGTCTGTGACGTCATCACGTTGCCTTTGATGACATCACAGCCACCTAACATTCTGATGTGTTCACTTGTGTGTGTGTGTATGTGTGTTGTGGGTGTGGGTGTGTGTGTGTGTGTGTGTGTGTGTGTGTGTGTGCAGACAAAGTTATGGGGGTGCAGAGCCTGCTTTCAAGTCTGTACCACATTCACTTCAAAAGTTATTCCACAAAAACCCGTCCAGGTATGCACCAGAGTCCTCGAGGTTCTAGTTGACCCACTTCCCAACCTTGTAGAGACTCGATGGTGGTACCCTTGGATCCGGAATGTCCAAAAATGGGGGTGCAGAGCTTAGTTTCACGTCTCTACCACCTTTCCTTCAAACGTTATCCTCCAAAAACCCGTCAAAGTATGCACCAGAGTCTTCAAGGTTCTGGTTGACCCACTTCCCGACCTCGTAGAGACGCGAGGGTGGCACCGTTGGATCCGGAATGTCCAGAAATGGGGGTGCAGAGCTTGGTTTCAAGTCTCTACCACCATCCCTTCAAAAGTTATCCCCCGAAACCTGTCGAGGTATGCACCAGAGTCCTCGAGGTTCTGGTTGACCCACTTCCCGACCTCGTAGAGACGCGAGGGTGGCACCGTTGGATCCGGAATGTCCGAAAATGGGGGTGCAGAGCTTGGTTTCAAGTCTCTACCACCATCCCTTCAAAAGTTATCCCCCGAAAACCAGTGGAGGTATGATAATGACATGGTGCTAGGGTTATAACCTAACACTGATGGCATCACAGAGCCCATGCTAGATCAAAGCACAGTGTCTGTGACGTCATCACGTTGCCTTTGATGACATCACAGCCACCTAACATTCTGATGTGTTCACTTGTGTGTGTGTGTATGTGTGTTGTGGGTGTGGGTGTGTATGTGTGTGTGTGTGTGTGTGTGTGCAGACAAAGTTATGGGGGTGCAGAGCCTGCTTTCAAGTCTGTACCACATTCACTTCAAAAGTTATTCCACAAAAACCCGTCCAGGTATGCACCAGAGTCCTCGAGGTTCTAGTTGACCCACTTCCCAACCTTGTAGAGACTCGATGGTGGTACCCTTGGATCCGGAATGTCCAAAAATGGGGATGCAGAGCTTAGTTTCACGTCTCTACCACCTTTCCTTCAAACGTTATCCTCCAAAAACCCGTCGAGGTATGCACCAGAGTCCTCAAGGTTCTGGTTGACCCACTTCCCGACCTCGTAGAGACGCGAGGGTGGCACCGTTGGATCCGGAATGTCGAGAAATGGGGGTGCAAAGCTTGGTTTCAAGTCTCTACCACCATCCCTTCAAAAGTTATCCCCCGAAACCTGTCGAGGTATGCACCAGAGTCCTCGAGGTTCTGGTTGACCCACTTCCCGACCTCGTAGAGACTCGAGGGTGGCACCGTTGGATCCGGAATGTCCGAAAATGGGGGTGCAGAGCTTGGTTTCAAGTCTCTACCACCATCCCTTCAAAAGTTATCCCCCGAAAACCAGTGGAGGTATGATAATGACATGGTGCTAGGGTTATAACCTAACACTGATGGCATCACAGAGCCCATGCTAGATCAAAGCACAGTGTCTGTGACGTCATCACGTTGCCTTTGATGACATCACAGCCACCTAACATTCTGATGTGTTCACTTGTGTGTGTGTGTATGTGTGTTGTGGGTGTGGGTGTGTGTGTGTGTGTGTGTGTGTGTGTATGCAGACAAAGTTATGGGGGTGCAGAGCCTGCTTTCAAGTCTGTACCACATTCACTTCAAAAGTTATTCCACAAAAACCCGTCGAGGTATGCACCAGAGTCCTCGAGGTTCTAGTTGACCCACTTCCCAACCTTGTAGAGACTCGATGGTGGTACCCTTGGATCCGGAATGTCCAAAAATGGGGGTGCAGAGCTTAGTTTCACGTCTCTACCACCTTTCCTTCAAACGTTATCCTCCAAAAACCCGTCGAGGTATGCACCAGAGTCTTCAAGGTTCTGGTTGACCCACTTCCCGACGTCGTAGAGACTCGACGGTGGCACCGTTGGATCCGGAATGTCCGAAAATGGGGGTGCAGAGCTTGGTTTCAAGTCTCTACCACCATCCCTTCAAAAGTTAGCCCCCGAAACCTGTCGAGGTATGCACCAGAGTCCTCGAGGTTCTGGTTGACC
Organism: Lutjanus erythropterus; assembly: GCF_056507025.1. NCBI lineage: Eukaryota > Metazoa > Chordata > Actinopteri > Lutjaniformes > Lutjanidae > Lutjanus > Lutjanus erythropterus. The sequence goes on along the minus strand of NC_139333.1, from coordinate 33,896,509 downwards.
CACTTCCCGACCTCGTAGAGACTCGAGGGTGGCACCGTTGGATCCGGAATGTCCGAAAATGGGGGTGCAGAGCTTGGTTTCAAGTCTCTACCACCATCCCTTCAAAAGTTATCCCCCGAAACCTGTCGAGGTATGCACCAGAGTCCTCGAGGTTCTGGTTGACCCACTTCCCGACCTCGTAGAGACTCGAGGGTGGCACCGTTGGATCCGGAATGTCCGAAAATGGGGGTGCAGAGCTTGGTTTCAAGTCTCTACCACCATCCCTTCAAAAGTTATCCCCCGAAAACCAGTGGAGGTATGATAATGACATGGTGCTAGGGTTATAACCTAACACTGATGGCATCACAGAGCCCATGCTAGATCAAAGCACAGTGTCTGTGACGTCATACACACACACACAAGTGAACACATCAGAATGTTAGGTGGCTGTGATGTCATCAAAGGCAACGTGATGTGTGTTGTGGGTGTGGGTGTGTGTGTGTGTGTGTGTGTGTGTGTGCAGACAAAGTTATGGGGGTGCAGAGCCTGCTTTCAAGTCTGTACCACATTCACTTCAAAAGTTATTCCACAAAAACCCGTCGAGGTATGCACCAGAGTCCTCGAGGTTCTAGTTGACCCACTTCCCAACCTTGTAGAGACTCGATGGTGGTACCCTTGGATCCGGAATGTCCAAAAATGGGGGTGCAGAGCTTAGTTTCACGTCTCTACCACCTTTCCTTCAAATGTTATCCTCCAAAAACCGGTCGAGGTATGCACCAGAGTCTTCAAGGTTCTGGTTGACCCACTTCCCGACGTCGTAGAGACTCGACGGTGGCACCGTTGGATCCGGAATGTCCGAAAATGGGGGTGCAGAGCTTGGTTTCAAGTCTCTACCACCATCCCTTCAAAAGTTAGCCCCCGAAACCTGTCGAGGTATGCACCAGAGTCCTCGAGGTTCTGGTTGACCCACTTCCCGACCTCGTAGAGACTCGAGGGTGGCACCGTTGGATCCGGAATGTCCGAAAATGGGGGTGCAGAGCTTGGTTTCAAGTCTCTACCACCATCCCTTCAAAAGTTATCCCCCGAAAACCAGTGGAGGTATGATAATGACATGGTGCTAGGGTTATAACCTAACACTGATGGCATCACAGAGCCCATGCTAGATCAAAGCACAGTGTCTGTGACGTCATCACGTTGCCTTTGATGACATCACAGCCACCTAACATTCTGATGTGTTCACTTGTGTGTGTGTGTATGTGTGTTGTGGGTGTGGGTGTGTGTGTGTGTGTGTGTGTGTTTGTGCAGACAAAGTTATGGGGGTGCAGAGCCTGCTTTCAAGTCTGTACCACATTCACTTCAAAAGTTATTCCACAAAAACCCGTCCAGGTATGCACCAGAGTCCTCGAGGTTCTAGTTGACCCACTTCCCAACCTTGTAAGGACTCGATGGTGGTACCCTTGGATCCGGAATGTCCAAAAATGGGGGTGCAGAGCTTAGTTTCACGTCTCTACCACCTTTCCTTCAAACGTTATCCTCCAAAAACCCGTCGAGGTATGCACCAGAGTCTTCAAGGTTCTGGTTGACCCACTTCCCGACCTCGTAGAGACGCGAGGGTGGCACCGTTGGATCCGGAATGTCCGAAAATGGGGGTGCAGAGCTTGGTTTCAAGTCTCTACCACCATCCCTTCAAAAGTTATCCCCCGAAACCTGTCGAGGTATGCACCAGAGTCCTCGAGGTTCTGGTTGACCCACTTCCCGACCTCGTAGAGACTCCAGGGTGGCACCGTTGGATCCGGAATGTCCGAAAATGGGGGTGCAGAGCTTGGTTTCAAGTCTCTACCACCATCCCTTCAAAAGTTATCCCCCGAAACCTGTCGAGGTATGCACCAGAGTCCTCGAGGTTCTGGTTGACCCACTTCCCGACCTCGTAGAGACTCGAGGGTGGCACCGTTGGATCCGGAATGTCCGAAAATGGGGGTGCAGAGCTTGGTTTCAAGTCTCTACCACCATCCCTTCAAAAGTTATCCCCCGAAAACCAGTGGAGGTATGATAATGACATGGTGCTAGGGTTATAACCTAACACTGATGGCATCACAGAGCCCATGCTAGATCAAAGCACAGTGTCTGTGACGTCATCACGTTGCCTTTGATGACATCACAGCCACCTAACATTCTGATGTGTTCACTTGTGTGTGTGTGTATGTGTGTTGTGGGTGTGGGTGTGTGTGTGTGTGTGTGTGTGTGTGTGCAGACAAAGTTATGGGGGTGCAGAGCCTGCTTTCAAGTCTGTACCACATTCACTTCAAAAGTTATTCCACAAAAACCCGTCGAGGTATGCACCAGAGTCCTCGAGGTTCTAGTTGACCCACTTCCCAACCTTGTAGAGACTCGATGGTGGTACCCTTGGATCCGGAATGTCCAAAAATGGGGGTGCAGAGCTTAGTTTCACGTCTCTACCACCTTTCCTTCAAATGTTATCCTCCAAAAACCGGTCGAGGTATGCACCAGAGTCTTCAAGGTTCTGGTTGACCCACTTCCCGACGTCGTAGAGACTCGACGGTGGCACCGTTGGATCCGGAATGTCCGAAAATGGGGGTGCAGAGCTTGGTTTCAAGTCTCTACCACCATCCCTTCAAAAGTTATCCCCCGAAAACCAGTGGAGGTATGATAATGACATGGTGCTAGGGTTATAACCTAACACTTATGGCATCACAGAGCCCATGCTAGATCAAAGCACAGTGTCTGTGACGTCATCACGTTGCCTTTGATGACATCACAGCCACCTAACATTCTGATGTGTTCACTTGTGTGTGTGTGTATGTGTGTTGTGGGTGTGGGTGTGTGTGTGTGTGTGTGTGTGTGTGTGTGTGCAGACAAAGTTATGGGGGTGCAGAGCCTGCTTTCAAGTCTGTACCACATTCACTTCAAAAGTTATTCCACAAAAACCCGTCCAGGTATGCACCAGAGTCCTCGAGGTTCTAGTTGACCCACTTCCCAACCTTGTAGAGACTCGATGGTGGTACCCTTGCATCCGGAATGTCCAAAAATGGGGGTGCAGAGCTTAGTTTCACGTCTCTACCACCTTTCCTTCAAACGTTATCCTCCAAAAACCCGTCGAGGTATGCACCAGAGTCTTCAAGGTTCTGGTTGACCCACTTCCCGACGTCGTAGAGACGCGAGGGTGGCACCGTTGGATCCGGAATGTCCAGAAATAGGGGTGCAGAGCTTGGTTTCAAGTCTCTACCACCATCCCTTCAAAAGTTAGCCCCCGAAACCTGTCGAGGTATGCACCAGAGTCCTCGAGGTTCTGGTTGACCCACTTCCCGACCTCGTAGAGACTCGAGGGTGGCACCGTTGGATCCGGAATGTCCGAAAATGGGGGTGCAGAGCTTGGTTTCAAGTCTCTACCACCATCCCTTCAAAAGTTATCCCCCGAAAACCAGTGGAGGTATGATAATGACATGGTGCTAGGGTTATAACCTAACACTGATGGCATCACAGAGCCCATGCTAGATCAAAGCACAGTGTCTGTGACGTCATCACGTTGCCTTTGATGACATCACAGCCACCTAACATTCTGATGTGTTCACTTGTGTGTGTGTGTATGTGTGTTGTGGGTGTGGGTGTGTGTGTGTGTGTGTGTGTGTGTGTATGCAGACAAAGTTATGGGGGTGCAGAGCCTGCTTTCAAGTCTGTACCACATTCACTTCAAAAGTTATTCCACAAAAACCCGTCCAGGTATGCACCAGAGTCCTCGAGGTTCTAGTTGACCCACTTCCCAACCTTGTAGAGACTCGATGGTGGTACCCTTGGATCCGGAATGTCCAAAAATGGGGGTGCAGAGCTTAGTTTCACGTCTCTACCACCTTTCCTTCAAATGTTATCCTCCAAAAACCCGTCGAGGTATGCACCAGAGTCTTCAAGGTTCTGGTTGACCCACTTCCCGACGTCGTAGAGACTCGACGGTGGCACCGTTGGATCCGGAATGTCCGAAAATGGGGGTGCAGAGCTTGGTTTCAAGTCTCTACCACCATCCCTTCAAAAGTTAGCCCCCGAAACCTGTCGAGGTATGCACCAGAGTCCTCGAGGTTCTGGTTGACCCACTTCCCGACCTCGTAGAGACTCGAGGGTGGCACCGTTGGATCCGGAATGTCCGAAAATGGGGGTGCAGAGCTTGGTTTCAAGTCTCTACCACCATCCCTTCAAAAGTTATCCCCCGAAAACCAGTGGAGGTATGATAATGACATGGTGCTAGGGTTATAACCTAACACTGATGGCATCACAGAGCCCATGCTAGATCAAAGCACAGTGTCTGTGACGTCATCACGTTGCCTTTGATGACATCACAGCCACCTAACATTCTGATGTGTTCACTTGTGTGTGTGTGTATGTGTGTTGTGGGTGTGGGTGTGTGTGTGTGTGTGTGTGTGTTTGTGCAGACAAAGTTATGGGGGTGCAGAGCCTGCTTTCAAGTCTGTACCACATTCACTTCAAAAGTTATTCCACAAAAACCCGTCCAGGTATGCACCAGAGTCCTCGAGGTTCTAGTTGACCCACTTCCCAACCTTGTAAGGACTCGATGGTGGTACCCTTGGATCCGGAATGTCCAAAAATGGGGGTGCAGAGCTTAGTTTCACGTCTCTACCACCTTTCCTTCAAACGTTATCCTCCAAAAACCCGTCGAGGTATGCACCAGAGTCTTCAAGGTTCTGGTTGACCCACTTCCCGACCTCGTAGAGACGCGAGGGTGGCACCGTTGGATCCGGAATGTCCGAAAATGGGGGTGCAGAGCTTGGTTTCAAGTCTCTACCACCATCCCTTCAAAAGTTATCCCCCGAAACCTGTCGAGGTATGCACCAGAGTCCTCGAGGTTCTGGTTGACCCACTTCCCGACCTCGTAGAGACTCGAGGGTGGCACCGTTGGATCCGGAATGTCCGAAAATGGGGGTGCAGAGCTTGGTTTCAAGTCTCTACCACCATCCCTTCAAAAGTTATCCCCCGAAAACCAGTGGAGGTATGATAATGACATGGTGCTAGGGTTATAACCTAACACTGATGGCATCACAGAGCCCATGCTAGATCAAAGCACAGTGTCTGTGACGTCATCACGTTGCCTTTGATGACATCACAGCCACCTAACATTCTGATGTGTTCACTTGTGTGTGTGTGTATGTGTGTTGTGGGTGTGGGTGTGTGTGTGTGTGTGTGTGTGTGTGTGTGTGCAGACAAAGTTATGGGGGTGCAGAGCCTGCTTTCAAGTCTGTACCACATTCACTTCAAACGTTATCCTCCAAAAACCCGTCGAGGTATGCACCAGAGTCCTCAAGGTTCTGGTTGACCCACTTCCCGACCTCGTAGAGACGCGAGGGTGGCACCGTTGGATCCGGAATGTCCAAAAATGGGGGTGCAGAGCTTGGTTTCAAGTCTCTACCACCATCCCTTCAAAAGTTATCCCCCGAAACCTGTCGAGGTATGCACCAGAGTACTCGAGGTTCTGGTTGACCCACTTCCCGACCTCGTAGAGACTCCAGGGTTGCACCGTTGGATCCGGAATGTCCGAAAATTGGGGTGCAGAGCTTGGTTTCAAGTCTCTACCACCATCCCTTCAAAAGTTATCCCCCGAAACCTGTCGAGGTATGCACCAGAGTCCTCGAGGTTCTGGTTGACCCACTTCCCGACCTCGTAGAGACTCGAGGGTGGCACCGTTGGATCCGGAATGTCCGAAAATGGGGGTGCAGAGCTTAGTTTCACGTCTCTACCACCTTTCCTTCAAACGTTATCCTCCAAAAACCCGTCGAGGTATGCACCAGAGTCTTCAAGGTTCTGGTTGACCCACTTCCCGACCTCGTAGAGACGCGAGAGTGGCACCGTTGGATCCGGAATGTTCGAAAATGGGGGTGCAGAGCTTGGTTTCAAGTCTCTACCACCATCCCTTCAAAAGTTATCCCCCGAAACCTGTCGAGGTATGCACCAGAGTCCTCGAGGTTCTGGTTGACCCACTTCCCGACCTCGTAGAGACTCGAGGGTGGCACCGTTGGATCCGGAATGTCCGAAAATGGGGGTGCAGAGCTTGGTTTCAAGTCTCTACCACCATCCCTTCAAAAGTTATCCCCTGAAAACCAGTGGAGGTATGATAATGACATGGTGCTAGGGTTATAACCTAACACTGATGGCATCACAGAGCCCATGCTAGATCAAAGCACAGTGTCTGTGACGTCATCACGTTGCCTTTGATGACATCACAGCCACCTAACATTCTGATGTGTTCACTTGTGTGTGTGTGTATGTGTGTTGTGGGTGTGGGTGTGTGTGTGTGTGTGTGTGTGTGTGTGCAGACAAAGTTATGGGGGTGCAGAGCCTGCTTTCAAGTCTGTACCACATTCACTTCAAAAGTTATTCCACAAAAACCCGTCCAGGTATGCACCAGAGTCCTCGAGGTTCTAGTTGACCCACTTCCCAACCTTGTAGAGACTCGATGGTGGTACCCTTGGATCCGGAATGTCCAAAAATGGGGGTGCAGAGCTTAGTTTCACGTCTCTACCACCTTTCCTTCAAACGTTATCCTCCAAAAACCCGTCGAGGTATGCACCAGAGTCTTCAAGGTTCTGGTTGACCCACTTCCCGACGTCGTAGAGACGCGAGGGTGGCACCGTTGGATCCGGAATGTCCAGAAATAGGGGTGCAGAGCTTGGTTTCAAGTCTCTACCACCATCCCTTCAAAAGTTATCCCCCGAAACCTGTCGAGGTATGCACCAGAGTCCTCGAGGTTCTGGTTGACCCACTTCCCGACCTCGTAGAGACTCGAGGGTGGCACCGTTGGATCCGGAATGTCCGAAAATGGGGGTGCAGAGCTTGGTTTCAAGTCTCTACCACCATCCCTTCAAAAGTTATCCCCCGAAAACCAGTGGAGGTATGATAATGACATGGTGCTAGGGTTATAACCTAACACTGATGGCATCACAGAGCCCATGCTAGATCAAAGCACAGTGTCTGTGACGTCATCACGTTGCCTTTGATGACATCACAGCCACCTAACATTCTGATGTGTTCACTTGTGTGTGTGTGTATGTGTGTTGTGGGTGTGGGTGTGTGTGTGTGTGTGTGTGTGTGTGTGTGTGCAGACAAAGTTATGGGGGTGCAGAGCCTGCTTTCAAGTCTGTACCACATTCACTTCAAACGTTATCCTCCAAAAACCCGTCGAGGTATGCACCAGAGTCCTCAAGGTTCTGGTTGACCCACTTCCCGACCTCGTAGAGACGCGAGGGTGGCACCGTTGGATCCGGAATGTCCAAAAATGGGGGTGCAGAGCTTGGTTTCAAGTCTCTACCACCATCCCTTCAAAAGTTATCCCCCGAAACCTGTCGAGGTATGCACCAGAGTACTCGAGGTTCTGGTTGACCCACTTCCCGACCTCGTAGAGACTCCAGGGTTGCACCGTTGGATCCGGAATGTCCGAAAATTGGGGTGCAGAGCTTGGTTTCAAGTCTCTACCACCATCCCTTCAAAAGTTATCCCCCGAAACCTGTCGAGGTATGCACCAGAGTCCTCGAGGTTCTGGTTGACCCACTTCCCGACCTCGTAGAGACTCGAGGGTGGCACCGTTGGATCCGGAATGTCCGAAAATGGGGGTGCAGAGCTTAGTTTCACGTCTCTACCACCTTTCCTTCAAACGTTATCCTCCAAAAACCCGTCGAGGTATGCACCAGAGTCTTCAAGGTTCTGGTTGACCCACTTCCCGACCTCGTAGAGACTCGAGGGTGGCACCGTTGGATCCGGAATGTCCGAAAATGGGGGTGCAGAGCTTGGTTTCAAGTCTCTACCACCATCCCTTCAAAAGTTATCCCCCGAAACCTGTCGAGGTATGCACCAGAGTCCTCGAGGTTCTGGTTGACCCACTTCCCGACCTCGTAGAGACTCGAGGGTGGCACCGTTGGATCCGGAATGTCCGAAAATGGGGGTGCAGAGCTTGGTTTCAAGTCTCTACCACCATCCCTTCAAAAGTTATCCCCCGAAAACCAGTGGAGGTATGATAATGACATGGTGCTAGGGTTATAACCTAACACTGATGGCATCACAGAGCCCATGCTAGATCAAAGCACAGTGTCTGTGACGTCATCACGTTGCCTTTGATGACATCACAGCCACCTAACATTCTGATGTGTTCACTTGTGTGTGTGTGTATGTGTGTTGTGGGTGTGGGTGTGTGTGTGTGTGTGTGTGTGTGTGTGCAGACAAAGTTATGGGGGTGCAGAGCCTGCTTTCAAGTCTGTACCACATTCACTTCAAAAGTTATTCCACAAAAACCCGTCCAGGTATGCACCAGAGTCCTCGAGGTTCTAGTTGACCCACTTCCCAACCTTGTAGAGACTCGATGGTGGTACCCTTGGATCCGGAATGTCCAAAAATGGGGGTGCAGAGCTTAGTTTCACGTCTCTACCACCTTTCCTTCAAACGTTATCCTCCAAAAACCCGTCGAGGTATGCACCAGAGTCTTCAAGGTTCTGGTTGACCCACTTCCCGACCTCGTAGAGACGCGAGGGTGGCACCGTTGGATCCGGAATGTTCGAAAATGGGGGTGCAGAGCTTGGTTTCAAGTCTCTACCACCATCCCTTCAAAAGTTATCCCCCGAAACCTGTCGAGGTATGCACCAGAGTCCTCGAGGTTCTGGTTGACCCACTTCCCGACCTCGTAGAGACTCGAGGGTGGCACCGTTGGATCCGGAATGTCCGAAAATGGGGGTGCAGAGCTTGGTTTCAAGTCTCTACCACCATCCCTTCAAAAGTTATCCCCCGAAAACCAGTGGAGGTATGATAATGACATGGTGCTAGGGTTATAACCTAACACTGATGGCATCACAGAGCCCATGCTAGATCAAAGCACAGTGTCTGTGACGTCATCACGTTGCCTTTGATGACATCACAGCCACCTAACATTCTGATGTGTTCACTTGTGTGTGTGTGTATGTGTGTTGTGGGTGTGGGTGTGTGTGTGTGTGTGTGTGTGTGTGTGTGTGCAGACAAAGTTATGGGGGTGCAGAGCCTGCTTTCAAGTCTGTACCACATTCACTTCAAAAGTTATTCCACAAAAACCCGTCCAGGTATGCACCAGAGTCCTCGAGGTTCTGGTTGACCCACTTCCCAACCTTGTAGAGACTCGATGGTGGTACCCTTGGATCCGGAATGTCCAAAAATGGGGGTGCAGAGCTTAGTTTCACGTCTCTACCACCTTTCCTTCAAACGTTATCCTCCAAAAACCCGTCGAGGTATGCACCAGAGTCTTCAAGGTTCTGGTTGACCCACTTCCCGACCTCGTAGAGACTCGAGGGTGGCACCGTTGGATCCGGAATGTCCGAAAATGGGGGTGCAGAGCTTGGTTTCAAGTCTCTACCACCATCCCTTCAAAAGTTATCCCCCGAAAACCAGTGGAGGTATGATAATGACATGGTGCTAGGGTTATAACCTAACACTGATGGCATCACAGAGCCCATGCTAGATCAAAGCACAGTGTCTGTGACGTCATCACGTTGCCTTTGATGACATCACAGCCACCTAACATTCTGATGTGTTCACTTGTGTGTGTGTGTATGTGTGTTGTGGGTGTGGGTGTGTGTGTGTGTGTGTGTGTGTTTGTGCAGACAAAGTTATGGGGGTGCAGAGCCTGCTTTCAAGTCTGTACCACATTCACTTCAAAAGTTATTCCACAAAAACCCGTCGAGGTATGCACCAGAGTCCTCGAGGTTCTAGTTGACCCACTTCCCAACCTTGTAGAGACTCGATGGTGGTACCCTTGGAACCGGAATGTCCAAAAATGGGGGTGCAGAGCTTAGTTTCACGTCTCTACCACCTTTCCTTCAAACGTTATCCTCCAAAAACCCGTCGAGGTATGCACCAGAGTCTTCAAGGTTCTGGTTGACCCACTTCCCGACCTCGTAGAGACGCGAGGGTGGCACCGTTGGATCCGGAATGTCCGAAAATGGGGGTGCAGAGCTTGGTTTCAAGTCTCTACCACCATCCCTTCAAAAGTTATCCCCCGAAAACCAGTGGAGGTATGATAATGACATGGTGCTAGGGTTATAACCTAACACTGATGGCATCACAGAGCCCATGCTAGATCAAAGCACAGTGTCTGTGACGTCATCACGTTGCCTTTGATGACATCACAGCCACCTAACATTCTGATGTGTTCACTTGTGTGTGTGTGTATGTGTGTTGTGGGTGTGGGTGTGTGTGTGTGTGTGTGTGTGTTTGTGCAGACAAAGTTATGGGGGTGCAGAGCCTGCTTTCAAGTCTGTACCACATTCACTTCAAAAGTTATTCCACAAAAACCCGTCGAGGTATGCACCAGAGTCCTCGAGGTTCTAGTTGACCCACTTCCCAACCTTGTAGAGACTCGATGGTGGTACCCTTGGAACCGGAATGTCCAAAAATGGGGGTGCAGAGCTTAGTTTCACGTCTCTACCACCTTTCCTTCAAACGTTATCCTCCAAAAACCCGTCGAGGTATGCACCAGAGTCTTCAAGGTTCTGGTTGACCCACTTCCCGACCTCGTAGAGACGCGAGGGTGGCACCGTTGGATCCGGAATGTCCGAAAATGGGGGTGCAGAGCTTGGTTTCAAGTCTCTACCACCATCCCTTCAAAAGTTATCCCCCGAAACCTGTCGAGGTATGCACCAGAGTCCTCGAGGTTCTGGTTGACCCACTTCCCGACCTCGTAGAGACTCCAGGGTGGCACCGTTGGATCCGGAATGTCCGAAAATGGGGGTGCAGAGCTTGGTTTCAAGTCTCTACCACCATCCCTTCAAAAGTTATCCCCCGAAACCTGTCGAGGTATGCACCAGAGTCCTCGAGGTTCTGGTTGACCCACTTCCCGACCTCGTAGAAACTCGAGGGTGGCACCGTTGGATCCGGAATGTCCGAAAATGGGGGTGCAGAGCTTGGTTTCAAGTCTCTACCACCATCCCTTCAAAAGTTATCCCCCGAAAACCAGTGGAGGTATGATAATGACATGGTGCTAGGGTTATAACCTAACACTGATGGCATCACAGAGCCCATGCTAGATCAAAGCACAGTGTCTGTGACGTCATCACGTTGCCTTTGATGACATCACAGCCACCTAACATTCTGATGTGTTCACTTGTGTGTGTGTGTATGTGTGTTGTGGGTGTGGGTGTGTGTGTGTGTGTGTGTGTGTTTGTGCAGACAAAGTTATGGGGGTGCAGAGCCTGCTTTCAAGTCTGTACCACATTCACTTCAAAAGTTATTCCACAAAAACCCGTCCAGGTATGCACCAGAGTCCTCGAGGTTCTAGTTGACCCACTTCCCAACCTTGTAGAGACTCGATGGTGGTACCCTTGGAACCGGAATGTCCAAAAATGGGGGTGCAGAGCTTAGTTTCACGTCTCTACCACCTTTCCTTCAAACGTTATCCTCCAAAAACCCGTCGAGGTATGCACCAGAGTCTTCAAGGTTCTGGTTGACCCACTTCCCGACCTCGTAGAGACGCGAGGGTGGCACCGTTGGATCCGGAATGTCCGAAAATGGGGGTGCAGAGCTTGGTTTCAAGTCTCTACCACCATCCCTTCAAAAGTTATCCCCCGAAACCTGTCGAGGTATGCACCAGAGTCCTCGAGGTTCTGGTTGACCCACTTCCCGACCTCGTAGAGACTCCAGGGTGGCACCGTTGGATCCGGAATGTCCGAAAATGGGGGTGCAGAGCTTGGTTTCAAGTCTCTACCACCATCCCTTCAAAAGTTATCCCCCGAAACCTGTCGAGGTATGCACCAGAGTCCTCGAGGTTCTGGTTGACCCACTTCCCGACCTCGTAGAAACTCGAGGGTGGCACCCTTGGATCCGGAATGTCCAAAAATGGGGGTGCAGAGCTTAGTTTCACGTCTCTACCACCTTTCCTTCAAACGTTATCCTCCAAAAACCCGTCGAGGTATGCACCAGAGTCTTCAAGGTTCTGGTTGACCCACTTCCCGACCTCGTAGAGACTCGAGGGTGGCACCGTTGGATCCGGAATGTCCGAAAATGGGGGTGCAGAGCTTGGTTTCAAGTCTCTACCACCATCCCTTCAAAAGTTATCCCCCGAAAACCAGTGGAGGTATGATAATGACATGGTGCTAGGGTTATAACCTAACACTGATGGCATCACAGAGCCCATGCTAGATCAAAGCACAGTGTCTGTGACGTCATCACGTTGCCTTTGATGACATCACAGCCACCTAACATTCTGATGTGTTCACTTGTGTGTGTGTGTATGTGTGTTGTGGGTGTGGGTGTGTGTGTGTGTGTGTGTGTGTTTGTGCAGACAAAGTTATGGGGGTGCAGAGCCTGCTTTCAAGTCTGTACCACATTCACTTCAAAAGTTATTCCACAAAAACCCGTCGAGGTATGCACCAGAGTCCTCGAGGTTCTAGTTGACCCACTTCCCAACCTTGTAGAGACTCGATGGTGGTACCCTTGGAACCGGAATGTCCAAAAATGGGGGTGCAGAGCTTAGTTTCACGTCTCTACCACCTTTCCTTCAAACGTTATCCTCCAAAAACCCGTCGAGGTATGCACCAGAGTCTTCAAGGTTCTGGTTGACCCACTTCCCGACCTCGTAGAGACGCGAGGGTGGCACCGTTGGATCCGGAATGTCCGAAAATGGGGGTGCAGAGCTTGGATTCAAGTCTCTACCACCATCCCTTCAAAAGTTATCCCCCGAAACCTGTCGAGGTATGCACCAGAGTCCTCGAGGTTCTGGTTGACCCACTTCCCGACCTCGTAGAGACTCCAGGGTGGCACCGTTGGATCCGGAATGTCCGAAAATGGGGGTGCAGAGCTTGGTTTCAAGTCTCTACCACCATCCCTTCAAAAGTTATCCCCCGAAACCTGTCGAGGTATGCACCAGAGTCCTCGAGGTTCTGGTTGACCCACTTCCCGACCTCGTAGAAACTCGAGGGTGGCACCGTTGGATCCGGAATGTCCGAAAATGGGGGTGCAGAGCTTGGTTTCAAGTCTCTACCACCATCCCTTCAAAAGTTATCCCCCGAAAACCAGTGGAGGTATGATAATGACATGGTGCTAGGGTTATAACCTAACACTGATGGCATCACAGAGCCCATGCTAGATCAAAGCACAGTGTCTGTGACGTCATCACGTTGCCTTTGATGACATCACAGCCACCTAACATTCTGATGTGTTCACTTGTGTGTGTGTGTATGTGTGTTGTGGGTGTGGGTGTGTGTGTGTGTGTGTGTGTGTTTGTGCAGACAAAGTTATGGGGGTGCAGAGCCTGCTTTCAAGTCTGTACCACATTCACTTCAAAAGTTATTCCACAAAAACCCGTCGAGGTATGCACCAGAGTCCTCGAGGTTCTAGTTGACCCACTTCCCAACCTTGTAGAGACTCGATGGTGGTACCCTTGGAACCGGAATGTCCAAAAATGGGGGTGCAGAGCTTAGTTTCACGTCTCTACCACCTTTCCTTCAAACGTTATCCTCCAAAAACCCGTCGAGGTATGCACCAGAGTCTTCAAGGTTCTGGTTGACCCACTTCCCGACCTCGTAGAGACGCGAGGGTGGCACCGTTGGATCCGGAATGTCCGAAAATGGGGGTGCAGAGCTTGGTTTCAAGTCTCTACCACCATCCCTTCAAAAGTTATCCCCCGAAACCTGTCGAGGTATGCACCAGAGTCCTCGAGGTTCTGGTTGACCCACTTCCCGACCTCGTAGAGACTCCAGGGTGGCACCGTTGGATCCGGAATGTCCGAAAATGGGGGTGCAGAGCTTGGTTTCAAGTCTCTACCACCATCCCTTCAAAAGTTATCCCCCGAAACCTGTCGAGGTATGCACCAGAGTCCTCGAGGTTCTGGTTGACCCACTTCCCGACCTCGTAGAAACTCGAGGGTGGCACCGTTGAATCCGGAATGTCCGAAAATGGGGGTGCAGAGCTTGGTTTCAAGTCTCTACCACCATCCCTTCAAAAGTTATCCCCCGAAAACCAGTGGAGGTATGATAATGACATGGTGCTAGGGTTATAACCTAAGACTGATGGCATCACAGAGCCCATGCTAGATCAAAGCACAGTGTCTGTGACGTCATCACGTTGCCTTTGATGACATCACAGCCACCTAACATTCTGATGTGTTCACTTGTGTGTGTGTGTATGTGTGTTGTGGGTGTGGGTGTGTGTGTGTGTGTGTGTGTGTTTGTGCAGACAAAGTTATGGGGGTGCAGAGCCTGCTTTCAAGTCTGTACCACATTCACTTCAAAAGTTATTCCACAAAAACCCGTCGAGGTATGCACCAGAGTCCTCGAGGTTCTAGTTGACCCACTTCCCAACCTTGTAGAGACTCGATGGTGGTACCCTTGGAACCGGAATGTCCAAAAATGGGGGTGCAGAGCTTAGTTTCACGTCTCTACCACCTTTCCTTCAAACGTTATCCTCCAAAAACCCGTCGAGGTATGCACCAGAGTCTTCAAGGTTCTGGTTGACCCACTTCCCGACCTCGTAGAGACGCGAGGGTGGCACCGTTGGATCCGGAATGTCCGAAAATGGGGGTGCAGAGCTTGGTTTCAAGTCTCTACCACCATCCCTTCAAAAGTTATCCCCCGAAACCTGTCGAGGTATGCACCGGAGTCCTCGAGGTTCTGGTTGACCCACTTCCCGACCTCGTAGAGACTCCAGGGTGGCACCGTTGGATCCGGAATGTCCGAAAATGGGGTTGCAGAGCTTGGTTTCAAGTCTCTACCACCATCCCTTCAAAAGTTATCCCCCGAAAACCAGTGGAGGTATGATAATGACATGGTGCTAGGGTTATAACCTAACACTGATGGCATCACAGAGCCCATGCTAGATCAAAGCACAGTGTCTGTGACGTCATCACGTTGCCTTTGATGACATCACAGCCACCTAACATTCTGATGTGTTCACTTGTGTGTGTGTGTATGTGTGTTGTGGGTGTGGGTGTGTGTGTGTGTGTGTGTGTGTTTGTGCAGACAAAGTTATGGGGGTGCAGAGCCTGCTTTCAAGTCTGTACCACATTCACTTCAAAAGTTATTCCACAAAAACCCGTCGAGGTATGCACCAGAGTCCTCGAGGTTCTAGTTGACCCACTTCCCAACCTTGTAGAGACTCGATGGTGGTACCCTTGGAACCGGAATGTCCAAAAATGGGGGTGCAGAGCTTAGTTTCACGTCTCTACCACCTTTCCTTCAAACGTTATCCTCCAAAAACCCGTCGAGGTATGCACCAGAGTCTTCAAGGTTCTGGTTGACCCACTTCCCGACCTCGTAGAGACGCGAGGGTGGCACCGTTGGATCCGGAATGTCCGAAAATGGGGGTGCAGAGCTTGGTTTCAAGTCTCTACCACCATCCCTTCAAAAGTTATCCCCCGAAACCTGTCGAGGTATGCACCAGAGTACTCGAGGTTCTGGTTGACCCACTTCCCGACCTCGTAGAGACTCCAGGGTTGCACCGTTGGATCCGGAATGTCCGAAAATTGGGGTGCAGAGCTTGGTTTCAAGTCTCTACCACCATCCCTTCAAAAGTTATCCCCCGAAACCTGTCGAGGTATGCACCAGAGTCCTCGAGGTTCTGGTTGACCCACTTCCCGACCTCGTAGAGACTCGAGGGTGGCACCGTTGGATCCGGAATGTCCGAAAATGGGGGTGCAGAGCTTAGTTTCACGTCTCTACCACCTTTCCTTCAAACGTTATCCTCCAAAAACCCGTCGAGGTATGCACCAGAGTCTTCAAGGTTCTGGTTGACCCACTTCCCGACCTCGTAGAGACTCGAGGGTGGCACCGTTGGATCCGGAATGTCCGAAAATGGGGGTGCAGAGCTTGGTTTCAAGTCTCTACCACCATCCCTTCAAAAGTTATCCCCCGAAACCTGTCGAGGTATGCACCAGAGTCCTCGAGGTTCTGGTTGACCCACTTCCCGACCTCGTAGAGACTCGAGGGTGGCACCGTTGGATCCGGAATGTCCGAAAATGGGGGTGCAGAGCTTGGTTTCAAGTCTCTACCACCATCCCTTCAAAAGTTATCCCCCGAAAACCAGTGGAGGTATGATAATGACATGGTGCTAGGGTTATAACCTAACACTGATGGCATCACAGAGCCCATGCTAGATCAAAGCACAGTGTCTGTGACGTCATCACGTTGCCTTTGATGACATCACAGCCACCTAACATTCTGATGTGTTCACTTGTGTGTGTGTGTATGTGTGTTGTGGGTGTGGGTGTGTGTGTGTGTGTGTGTGTGTGTGTGCAGACAAAGTTATGGGGGTGCAGAGCCTGCTTTCAAGTCTGTACCACATTCACTTCAAAAGTTATTCCACAAAAACCCGTCCAGGTATGCACCAGAGTCCTCGAGGTTCTAGTTGACCCACTTCCCAACCTTGTAGAGACTCGATGGTGGTACCCTTGGATCCGGAATGTCCAAAAATGGGGGTGCAGAGCTTAGTTTCACGTCTCTACCACCTTTCCTTCAAACGTTATCCTCCAAAAACCCGTCGAGGTATGCACCAGAGTCTTCAAGGTTCTGGTTGACCCACTTCCCGACCTCGTAGAGACGCGAGGGTGGCACCGTTGGATCCGGAATGTTCGAAAATGGGGGTGCAGAGCTTGGTTTCAAGTCTCTACCACCATCCCTTCAAAAGTTATCCCCCGAAACCTGTCGAGGTATGCACCAGAGTCCTCGAGGTTCTGGTTGACCCACTTCCCGACCTCGTAGAGACTCGAGGGTGGCACCGTTGGATCCGGAATGTCCGAAAATGGGGGTGCAGAGCTTGGTTTCAAGTCTCTACCACCATCCCTTCAAAAGTTATCCCCCGAAACCTGTCGAGGTATGCACCAGAGTCCTCGAGGTTCTGGTTGACCCACTTCCCGACCTCGTAGAGACTCGAGGGTGGCACCGTTGGATCCGGAATGTCCGAAAATGGGGGTGCAGAGCTTAGTTTCACGTCTCTACCACCTTTCCTTCAAACGTTATCCTCCAAAAACCCGTCGAGGTATGCACCAGAGTCTTCAAGGTTCTGGTTGACCCACTTCCCGACCTCGTAGAGACGCGAGGGTGGCACCGTTGGATCCGGAATGTTCGAAAATGGGGGTGCAGAGCTTGGTTTCAAGTCTCTACCACCATCCCTTCAAAAGTTATCCCCCGAAACCTGTCGAGGTATGCACCAGAGTCCTCGAGGTTCTGGTTGACCCACTTCCCGACCTCGTAGAGACTCGAGGGTGGCACCGTTGGATCCGGAATGTCCGAAAATGGGGGTGCAGAGCTTGGTTTCAAGTCTCTACCACCATCCCTTCAAAAGTTATCCCCCGAAAACCAGTGGAGGTATGATAATGACATGGTGCTAGGGTTATAACCTAACACTGATGGCATCACAGAGCCCATGCTAGTCAAAGCACAGTGTCTGTGACGTCATCACGTTGCCTTTGATGACATCACAGCCACCTAACATTCTGATGTGTTCACTTGTGTGTGTGTGTATGTGTGTTGTGGGTGTGGGTGTGTGTGTGTGTGTGTGTGTGTGTGTGTGTGCAGACAAAGTTATGGGGGTGCAGAGCCTGCTTTCAAGTCTGTACCACATTCACTTCAAAAGTTATTCCACAAAAACCCGTCCAGGTATGCACCAGAGTCCTCGAGGTTCTGGTTGACCCACTTCCCAACCTTGTAGAGACTCGATGGTGGTACCCTTGGATCCGGAATGTCCAAAAATGGGGGTGCAGAGCTTAGTTTCACGTCTCTACCACCTTTCCTTCAAACGTTATCCTCCAAAAACCCGTCGAGGTATGCACCAGAGTCTTCAAGGTTCTGGTTGACCCACTTCCCGACCTCGTAGAGACTCGAGGGTGGCACCGTTGGATCCGGAATGTCCGAAAATGGGGGTGCAGAGCTTGGTTTCAAGTCTCTACCACCATCCCTTCAAAAGTTATCCCCCGAAAACCAGTGGAGGTATGATAATGACATGGTGCTAGGGTTATAACCTAACACTGATGGCATCACAGAGCCCATGCTAGATCAAAGCACAGTGTCTGTGACGTCATCACGTTGCCTTTGATGACATCACAGCCACCTAACATTCTGATGTGTTCACTTGTGTGTGTGTGTATGTGTGTTGTGGGTGTGGGTGTGTGTGTGTGTGTGTGTGTGTTTGTGCAGACAAAGTTATGGGGGTGCAGAGCCTGCTTTCAAGTCTGTACCACATTCACTTCAAAAGTTATTCCACAAAAACCCGTCGAGGTATGCACCAGAGTCCTCGAGGTTCTAGTTGACCCACTTCCCAACCTTGTAGAGACTCGATGGTGGTACCCTTGGAACCGGAATGTCCAAAAATGGGGGTGCAGAGCTTAGTTTCACGTCTCTACCACCTTTCCTTCAAACGTTATCCTCCAAAAACCCGTCGAGGTATGCACCAGAGTCTTCAAGGTTCTGGTTGACCCACTTCCCGACCTCGTAGAGACGCGAGGGTGGCACCGTTGGATCCGGAATGTCCGAAAATGGGGGTGCAGAGCTTGGTTTCAAGTCTCTACCACCATCCCTTCAAAAGTTATCCCCCGAAAACCAGTGGAGGTATGATAATGACATGGTGCTAGGGTTATAACCTAACACTGATGGCATCACAGAGCCCATGCTAGATCAAAGCACAGTGTCTGTGACGTCATCACGTTGCCTTTGATGACATCACAGCCACCTAACATTCTGATGTGTTCACTTGTGTGTGTGTGTATGTGTGTTGTGGGTGTGGGTGTGTGTGTGTGTGTGTGTGTGTTTGTGCAGACAAAGTTATGGGGGTGCAGAGCCTGCTTTCAAGTCTGTACCACATTCACTTCAAAAGTTATTCCACAAAAACCCGTCGAGGTATGCACCAGAGTCCTCGAGGTTCTAGTTGACCCACTTCCCAACCTTGTAGAGACTCGATGGTGGTACCCTTGGAACCGGAATGTCCAAAAATGGGGGTGCAGAGCTTAGTTTCACGTCTCTACCACCTTTCCTTCAAACGTTATCCTCCAAAAACCCGTCGAGGTATGCACCAGAGTCTTCAAGGTTCTGGTTGACCCACTTCCCGACCTCGTAGAGACGCGAGGGTGGCACCGTTGGATCCGGAATGTCCGAAAATGGGGGTGCAGAGCTTGGTTTCAAGTCTCTACCACCATCCCTTCAAAAGTTATCCCCCGAAACCTGTCGAGGTATGCACCAGAGTCCTCGAGGTTCTGGTTGACCCACTTCCCGACCTCGTAGAGACTCCAGGGTGGCACCGTTGGATCCGGAATGTCCGAAAATGGGGGTGCAGAGCTTGGTTTCAAGTCTCTACCACCATCCCTTCAAAAGTTATCCCCCGAAACCTGTCGAGGTATGCACCAGAGTCCTCGAGGTTCTGGTTGACCCACTTCCCGACCTCGTAGAAACTCGAGGGTGGCACCGTTGGATCCGGAATGTCCGAAAATGGGGGTGCAGAGCTTGGTTTCAAGTCTCTACCACCATCCCTTCAAAAGTTATCCCCCGAAAACCAGTGGAGGTATGATAATGACATGGTGCTAGGGTTATAACCTAACACTGATGGCATCACAGAGCCCATGCTAGATCAAAGCACAGTGTCTGTGACGTCATCACGTTGCCTTTGATGACATCACAGCCACCTAACATTCTGATGTGTTCACTTGTGTGTGTGTGTATGTGTGTTGTGGGTGTGGGTGTGTGTGTGTGTGTGTGTGTGTTTGTGCAGACAAAGTTATGGGGGTGCAGAGCCTGCTTTCAAGTCTGTACCACATTCACTTCAAAAGTTATTCCACAAAAACCCGTCCAGGTATGCACCAGAGTCCTCGAGGTTCTAGTTGACCCACTTCCCAACCTTGTAGAGACTCGATGGTGGTACCCTTGGAACCGGAATGTCCAAAAATGGGGGTGCAGAGCTTAGTTTCACGTCTCTACCACCTTTCCTTCAAACGTTATCCTCCAAAAACCCGTCGAGGTATGCACCAGAGTCTTCAAGGTTCTGGTTGACCCACTTCCCGACCTCGTAGAGACGCGAGGGTGGCACCGTTGGATCCGGAATGTCCGAAAATGGGGGTGCAGAGCTTGGTTTCAAGTCTCTACCACCATCCCTTCAAAAGTTATCCCCCGAAACCTGTCGAGGTATGCACCAGAGTCCTCGAGGTTCTGGTTGACCCACTTCCCGACCTCGTAGAGACTCCAGGGTGGCACCGTTGGATCCGGAATGTCCGAAAATGGGGGTGCAGAGCTTGGTTTCAAGTCTCTACCACCATCCCTTCAAAAGTTATCCCCCGAAACCTGTCGAGGTATGCACCAGAGTCCTCGAGGTTCTGGTTGACCCACTTCCCGACCTCGTAGAAACTCGAGGGTGGCACCCTTGGATCCGGAATGTCCAAAAATGGGGGTGCAGAGCTTAGTTTCACGTCTCTACCACCTTTCCTTCAAACGTTATCCTCCAAAAACCCGTCGAGGTATGCACCAGAGTCTTCAAGGTTCTGGTTGACCCACTTCCCGACCTCGTAGAGACTCGAGGGTGGCACCGTTGGATCCGGAATGTCCGAAAATGGGGGTGCAGAGCTTGGTTTCAAGTCTCTACCACCATCCCTTCAAAAGTTATCCCCCGAAAACCAGTGGAGGTATGATAATGACATGGTGCTAGGGTTATAACCTAACACTGATGGCATCACAGAGCCCATGCTAGATCAAAGCACAGTGTCTGTGACGTCATCACGTTGCCTTTGATGACATCACAGCCACCTAACATTCTGATGTGTTCACTTGTGTGTGTGTGTATGTGTGTTGTGGGTGTGGGTGTGTGTGTGTGTGTGTGTGTGTTTGTGCAGACAAAGTTATGGGGGTGCAGAGCCTGCTTTCAAGTCTGTACCACATTCACTTCAAAAGTTATTCCACAAAAACCCGTCGAGGTATGCACCAGAGTCCTCGAGGTTCTAGTTGACCCACTTCCCAACCTTGTAGAGACTCGATGGTGGTACCCTTGGAACCGGAATGTCCAAAAATGGGGGTGCAGAGCTTAGTTTCACGTCTCTACCACCTTTCCTTCAAACGTTATCCTCCAAAAACCCGTCGAGGTATGCACCAGAGTCTTCAAGGTTCTGGTTGACCCACTTCCCGACCTCGTAGAGACGCGAGGGTGGCACCGTTGGATCCGGAATGTCCGAAAATGGGGGTGCAGAGCTTGGTTTCAAGTCTCTACCACCATCCCTTCAAAAGTTATCCCCCGAAACCTGTCGAGGTATGCACCAGAGTCCTCGAGGTTCTGGTTGACCCACTTCCCGACCTCGTAGAGACTCCAGGGTGGCACCGTTGGATCCGGAATGTCCGAAAATGGGGGTGCAGAGCTTGGTTTCAAGTCTCTACCACCATCCCTTCAAAAGTTATCCCCCGAAACCTGTCGAGGTATGCACCAGAGTCCTCGAGGTTCTGGTTGACCCACTTCCCGACCTCGTAGAAACTCGAGGGTGGCACCGTTGGATCCGGAATGTCCGAAAATGGGGGTGCAGAGCTTGGTTTCAAGTCTCTACCACCATCCCTTCAAAAGTTATCCCCCGAAAACCAGTGGAGGTATGATAATGACATGGTGCTAGGGTTATAACCTAACACTGATGGCATCACAGAGCCCATGCTAGATCAAAGCACAGTGTCTGTGACGTCATCACGTTGCCTTTGATGACATCACAGCCACCTAACATTCTGATGTGTTCACTTGTGTGTGTGTGTATGTGTGTTGTGGGTGTGGGTGTGTGTGTGTGTGTGTGTGTGTTTGTGCAGACAAAGTTATGGGGGTGCAGAGCCTGCTTTCAAGTCTGTACCACATTCACTTCAAAAGTTATTCCACAAAAACCCGTCGAGGTATGCACCAGAGTCCTCGAGGTTCTAGTTGACCCACTTCCCAACCTTGTAGAGACTCGATGGTGGTACCCTTGGAACCGGAATGTCCAAAAATGGGGGTGCAGAGCTTAGTTTCACGTCTCTACCACCTTTCCTTCAAACGTTATCCTCCAAAAACCCGTCGAGGTATGCACCAGAGTCTTCAAGGTTCTGGTTGACCCACTTCCCGACCTCGTAGAGACGCGAGGGTGGCACCGTTGGATCCGGAATGTCCGAAAATGGGGGTGCAGAGCTTGGTTTCAAGTCTCTACCACCATCCCTTCAAAAGTTATCCCCCGAAACCTGTCGAGGTATGCACCAGAGTCCTCGAGGTTCTGGTTGACCCACTTCCCGACCTCGTAGAGACTCCAGGGTGGCACCGTTGGATCCGGAATGTCCGAAAATGGGGGTGCAGAGCTTGGTTTCAAGTCTCTACCACCATCCCTTCAAAAGTTATCCCCCGAAACCTGTCGAGGTATGCACCAGAGTCCTCGAGGTTCTGGTTGACCCACTTCCCGACCTCGTAGAAACTCGAGGGTGGCACCGTTGAATCCGGAATGTCCGAAAATGGGGGTGCAGAGCTTGGTTTCAAGTCTCTACCACCATCCCTTCAAAAGTTATCCCCCGAAAACCAGTGGAGGTATGATAATGACATGGTGCTAGGGTTATAACCTAAGACTGATGGCATCACAGAGCCCATGCTAGATCAAAGCACAGTGTCTGTGACGTCATCACGTTGCCTTTGATGACATCACAGCCACCTAACATTCTGATGTGTTCACTTGTGTGTGTGTGTATGTGTGTTGTGGGTGTGGGTGTGTGTGTGTGTGTGTGTGTGTTTGTGCAGACAAAGTTATGGGGGTGCAGAGCCTGCTTTCAAGTCTGTACCACATTCACTTCAAAAGTTATTCCACAAAAACCCGTCGAGGTATGCACCAGAGTCCTCGAGGTTCTAGTTGACCCACTTCCCAACCTTGTAGAGACTCGATGGTGGTACCCTTGGAACCGGAATGTCCAAAAATGGGGGTGCAGAGCTTAGTTTCACGTCTCTACCACCTTTCCTTCAAACGTTATCCTCCAAAAACCCGTCGAGGTATGCACCAGAGTCTTCAAGGTTCTGGTTGACCCACTTCCCGACCTCGTAGAGACGCGAGGGTGGCACCGTTGGATCCGGAATGTCCGAAAATGGGGGTGCAGAGCTTGGTTTCAAGTCTCTACCACCATCCCTTCAAAAGTTATCCCCCGAAACCTGTCGAGGTATGCACCGGAGTCCTCGAGGTTCTGGTTGACCCACTTCCCGACCTCGTAGAGACTCCAGGGTGGCACCGTTGGATCCGGAATGTCCGAAAATGGGGTTGCAGAGCTTGGTTTCAAGTCTCTACCACCATCCCTTCAAAAGTTATCCCCCGAAAACCAGTGGAGGTATGATAATGACATGGTGCTAGGGTTATAACCTAACACTGATGGCATCACAGAGCCCATGCTAGATCAAAGCACAGTGTCTGTGACGTCATCACGTTGCCTTTGATGACATCACAGCCACCTAACATTCTGATGTGTTCACTTGTGTGTGTGTGTATGTGTGTTGTGGGTGTGGGTGTGTGTGTGTGTGTGTGTGTGTTTGTGCAGACAAAGTTATGGGGGTGCAGAGCCTGCTTTCAAGTCTGTACCACATTCACTTCAAAAGTTATTCCACAAAAACCCGTCGAGGTATGCACCAGAGTCCTCGAGGTTCTAGTTGACCCACTTCCCAACCTTGTAGAGACTCGATGGTGGTACCCTTGGAACCGGAATGTCCAAAAATGGGGGTGCAGAGCTTAGTTTCACGTCTCTACCACCTTTCCTTCAAACGTTATCCTCCAAAAACCCGTCGAGGTATGCACCAGAGTCTTCAAGGTTCTGGTTGACCCACTTCCCGACCTCGTAGAGACGCGAGGGTGGCACCGTTGGATCCGGAATGTCCGAAAATGGGGGTGCAGAGCTTGGTTTCAAGTCTCTACCACCATCCCTTCAAAAGTTATCCCCCGAAACCTGTCGAGGTATGCACCGGAGTCCTCGAGGTTCTGGTTGACCCACTTCCCGACCTCGTAGAGACTCCAGGGTGGCACCGTTGGATCCGGAATGTCCGAAAATGGGGTTGCAGAGCTTGGTTTCAAGTCTCTACCACCATCCCTTCAAAAGTTATCCCCCGAAACCTGTCGAGGTATGCACCAGAGTCCTCGAGGTTCTGGTTGACCCACTTCCCGACCTCGTAGAGACTCGAGGGTGGCACCGTTGGATCCGGAATGTCCGAAAATGGGGGTGCAGAGCTTGGTTTCAAGTCTCTACCACCATCCCTTCAAAAGTTATCCCCCGAAAACCAGTGGAGGTATGATAATGACATGGTGCTAGGGTTATAACCTAACACTGATGGCATCACAGAGCCCATGCTAGATCAAAGCACAGTGTCTGTGACGTCATCACGTTGCCTTTGATGACATCACAGCCACCTAACATTCTGATGTGTTCACTTGTGTGTGTGTGTATGTGTGTTGTGGGTGTGGGTGTGTGTGTGTGTGTGTGTGTGTGTGTGTGCAGACAAAGTTATGGGGGTGCAGAGCCTGCTTTCAAGTCTGTACCACATTCACTTCAAAAGTTATTCCACAAAAACCCGTCCAGGTATGCACCAGAGTCCTCGAGGTTCTGGTTGACCCACTTCCCAACCTTGTAGAGACTCGATGGTGGTACCCTTGGATCCGGAATGTCCAAAAATGGGGGTGCAGAGCTTAGTTTCACGTCTCTACCACCTTTCCTTCAAACGTTATCCTCCAAAAACCCGTCGAGGTATGCACCAGAGTCTTCAAGGTTCTGGTTGACCCACTTCCCGACCTCGTAGAGACTCGAGGGTGGCACCGTTGGATCCGGAATGTCCGAAAATGGGGGTGCAGAGCTTGGTTTCAAGTCTCTACCACCATCCCTTCAAAAGTTATCCCCCGAAAACCAGTGGAGGTATGATAATGACATGGTGCTAGGGTTATAACCTAACACTGATGGCATCACAGAGCCCATGCTAGATCAAAGCACAGTGTCTGTGACGTCATCACGTTGCCTTTGATGACATCACAGCCACCTAACATTCTGATGTGTTCACTTGTGTGTGTGTGTATGTGTGTTGTGGGTGTGGGTGTGTGTGTGTGTGTGTGTGTGTTTGTGCAGACAAAGTTATGGGGGTGCAGAGCCTGCTTTCAAGTCTGTACCACATTCACTTCAAAAGTTATTCCACAAAAACCCGTCGAGGTATGCACCAGAGTCCTCGAGGTTCTAGTTGACCCACTTCCCAACCTTGTAGAGACTCGATGGTGGTACCCTTGGAACCGGAATGTCCAAAAATGGGGGTGCAGAGCTTAGTTTCACGTCTCTACCACCTTTCCTTCAAACGTTATCCTCCAAAAACCCGTCGAGGTATGCACCAGAGTCTTCAAGGTTCTGGTTGACCCACTTCCCGACCTCGTAGAGACGCGAGGGTGGCACCGTTGGATCCGGAATGTCCGAAAATGGGGGTGCAGAGCTTGGTTTCAAGTCTCTACCACCATCCCTTCAAAAGTTATCCCCCGAAACCTGTCGAGGTATGCACCAGAGTCCTCGAGGTTCTGGTTGACCCACTTCCCGACCTCGTAGAGACTCCAGGGTGGCACCGTTGGATCCGGAATGTCCGAAAATGGGGGTGCAGAGCTTGGTTTCAAGTCTCTACCACCATCCCTTCAAAAGTTATCCCCCGAAACCTGTCGAGGTATGCACCAGAGTCCTCGAGGTTCTGGTTGACCCACTTCCCGACCTCGTAGAAACTCGAGGGTGGCACCGTTGGATCCGGAATGTCCGAAAATGGGGGTGCAGAGCTTGGTTTCAAGTCTCTACCACCATCCCTTCAAAAGTTATCCCCCGAAAACCAGTGGAGGTATGATAATGACATGGTGCTAGGGTTATAACCTAACACTGATGGCATCACAGAGCCCATGCTAGATCAAAGCACAGTGTCTGTGACGTCATCACGTTGCCTTTGATGACATCACAGCCACCTAACATTCTGATGTGTTCACTTGTGTGTGTGTGTATGTGTGTTGTGGGTGTGGGTGTGTGTGTGTGTGTGTGTGTGTTTGTGCAGACAAAGTTATGGGGGTGCAGAGCCTGCTTTCAAGTCTGTACCACATTCACTTCAAAAGTTATTCCACAAAAACCCGTCGAGGTATGCACCAGAGTCCTCGAGGTTCTAGTTGACCCACTTCCCAACCTTGTAGAGACTCGATGGTGGTACCCTTGGAACCGGAATGTCCAAAAATGGGGGTGCAGAGCTTAGTTTCACGTCTCTACCACCTTTCCTTCAAACGTTATCCTCCAAAAACCCGTCGAGGTATGCACCAGAGTCTTCAAGGTTCTGGTTGACCCACTTCCCGACCTCGTAGAGACGCGAGGGTGGCACCGTTGGATCCGGAATGTCCGAAAATGGGGGTGCAGAGCTTGGTTTCAAGTCTCTACC
>NC_139333.1:33812642-33865142 GCF_056507025.1 Lutjanus erythropterus | reverse complement strand
CTAGATCAAAGCACAGTGTCTGTGACGTCATCACGTTGCCTTTGATGACATCACAGCCACCTAACATTCTGATGTGTTCACTTGTGTGTGTGTGTATGTGTGTTGTGGGTGTGGGTGTGTGTGTGTGTGTGTGTGTGTTTGTGCAGACAAAGTTATGGGGGTGCAGAGCCTGCTTTCAAGTCTGTACCACATTCACTTCAAAAGTTATTCCACAAAAACCCGTCGAGGTATGCACCAGAGTCCTCGAGGTTCTAGTTGACCCACTTCCCAACCTTGTAGAGACTCGATGGTGGTACCCTTGGAACCGGAATGTCCAAAAATGGGGGTGCAGAGCTTAGTTTCACGTCTCTACCACCTTTCCTTCAAACGTTATCCTCCAAAAACCCGTCGAGGTATGCACCAGAGTCTTCAAGGTTCTGGTTGACCCACTTCCCGACCTCGTAGAGACGCGAGGGTGGCACCGTTGGATCCGGAATGTCCGAAAATGGGGGTGCAGAGCTTGGTTTCAAGTCTCTACCACCATCCCTTCAAAAGTTATCCCCCGAAACCTGTCGAGGTATGCACCGGAGTCCTCGAGGTTCTGGTTGACCCACTTCCCGACCTCGTAGAGACTCCAGGGTGGCACCGTTGGATCCGGAATGTCCGAAAATGGGGTTGCAGAGCTTGGTTTCAAGTCTCTACCACCATCCCTTCAAAAGTTATCCCCCGAAAACCAGTGGAGGTATGATAATGACATGGTGCTAGGGTTATAACCTAACACTGATGGCATCACAGAGCCCATGCTAGATCAAAGCACAGTGTCTGTGACGTCATCACGTTGCCTTTGATGACATCACAGCCACCTAACATTCTGATGTGTTCACTTGTGTGTGTGTGTATGTGTGTTGTGGGTGTGGGTGTGTGTGTGTGTGTGTGTGTGTTTGTGCAGACAAAGTTATGGGGGTGCAGAGCCTGCTTTCAAGTCTGTACCACATTCACTTCAAAAGTTATTCCACAAAAACCCGTCGAGGTATGCACCAGAGTCCTCGAGGTTCTAGTTGACCCACTTCCCAACCTTGTAGAGACTCGATGGTGGTACCCTTGGAACCGGAATGTCCAAAAATGGGGGTGCAGAGCTTAGTTTCACGTCTCTACCACCTTTCCTTCAAACGTTATCCTCCAAAAACCCGTCGAGGTATGCACCAGAGTCTTCAAGGTTCTGGTTGACCCACTTCCCGACCTCGTAGAGACGCGAGGGTGGCACCGTTGGATCCGGAATGTCCGAAAATGGGGGTGCAGAGCTTGGTTTCAAGTCTCTACCACCATCCCTTCAAAAGTTATCCCCCGAAACCTGTCGAGGTATGCACCGGAGTCCTCGAGGTTCTGGTTGACCCACTTCCCGACCTCGTAGAGACTCCAGGGTGGCACCGTTGGATCCGGAATGTCCGAAAATGGGGTTGCAGAGCTTGGTTTCAAGTCTCTACCACCATCCCTTCAAAAGTTATCCCCCGAAACCTGTCGAGGTATGCACCAGAGTCCTCGAGGTTCTGGTTGACCCACTTCCCGACCTCGTAGAGACTCGAGGGTGGCACCGTTGGATCCGGAATGTCCGAAAATGGGGGTGCAGAGCTTGGTTTCAAGTCTCTACCACCATCCCTTCAAAAGTTATCCCCCGAAAACCAGTGGAGGTATGATAATGACATGGTGCTAGGGTTATAACCTAACACTGATGGCATCACAGAGCCCATGCTAGATCAAAGCACAGTGTCTGTGACGTCATCACGTTGCCTTTGATGACATCACAGCCACCTAACATTCTGATGTGTTCACTTGTGTGTGTGTGTATGTGTGTTGTGGGTGTGGGTGTGTGTGTGTGTGTGTGTGTGTGTGTGCAGACAAAGTTATGGGGGTGCAGAGCCTGCTTTCAAGTCTGTACCACATTCACTTCAAAAGTTATTCCACAAAAACCCGTCCAGGTATGCACCAGAGTCCTCGAGGTTCTAGTTGACCCACTTCCCAACCTTGTAGAGACTCGATGGTGGTACCCTTGGATCCGGAATGTCCAAAAATGGGGGTGCAGAGCTTAGTTTCACGTCTCTACCACCTTTCCTTCAAACGTTATCCTCCAAAAACCCGTCGAGGTATGCACCAGAGTCTTCAAGGTTCTGGTTGACCCACTTCCCGACCTCGTAGAGACGCGAGGGTGGCACCGTTGGATCCGGAATGTTCGAAAATGGGGGTGCAGAGCTTGGTTTCAAGTCTCTACCACCATCCCTTCAAAAGTTATCCCCCGAAACCTGTCGAGGTATGCACCAGAGTCCTCGAGGTTCTGGTTGACCCACTTCCCGACCTCGTAGAAACTCGAGGGTGGCACCGTTGGATCCGGAATGTCCGAAAATGGGGGTGCAGAGCTTGGTTTCAAGTCTCTACCACCATCCCTTCAAAAGTTATCCCCCGAAAACCAGTGGAGGTATGATAATGACATGGTGCTAGGGTTATAACCTAACACTGATGGCATCACAGAGCCCATGCTAGATCAAAGCACAGTGTCTGTGACGTCATCACGTTGCCTTTGATGACATCACAGCCACCTAACATTCTGATGTGTTCACTTGTGTGTGTGTGTATGTGTGTTGTGGGTGTGGGTGTGTGTGTGTGTGTGTGTGTGTGTGTGTGCAGACAAAGTTATGGGGGTGCAGAGCCTGCTTTCAAGTCTGTACCACATTCACTTCAAAAGTTATTCCACAAAAACCCGTCCAGGTATGCACCAGAGTCCTCGAGGTTCTGGTTGACCCACTTCCCAACCTTGTAGAGACTCGATGGTGGTACCCTTGGATCCGGAATGTCCAAAAATGGGGGTGCAGAGCTTAGTTTCACGTCTCTACCACCTTTCCTTCAAACGTTATCCTCCAAAAACCCGTCGAGGTATGCACCAGAGTCTTCAAGGTTCTGGTTGACCCACTTCCCGACCTCGTAGAGACTCGAGGGTGGCACCGTTGGATCCGGAATGTCCGAAAATGGGGGTGCAGAGCTTGGTTTCAAGTCTCTACCACCATCCCTTCAAAAGTTATCCCCCGAAAACCAGTGGAGGTATGATAATGACATGGTGCTAGGGTTATAACCTAACACTGATGGCATCACAGAGCCCATGCTAGATCAAAGCACAGTGTCTGTGACGTCATCACGTTGCCTTTGATGACATCACAGCCACCTAACATTCTGATGTGTTCACTTGTGTGTGTGTGTATGTGTGTTGTGGGTGTGGGTGTGTGTGTGTGTGTGTGTGTGTTTGTGCAGACAAAGTTATGGGGGTGCAGAGCCTGCTTTCAAGTCTGTACCACATTCACTTCAAAAGTTATTCCACAAAAACCCGTCGAGGTATGCACCAGAGTCCTCGAGGTTCTAGTTGACCCACTTCCCAACCTTGTAGAGACTCGATGGTGGTACCCTTGGAACCGGAATGTCCAAAAATGGGGGTGCAGAGCTTAGTTTCACGTCTCTACCACCTTTCCTTCAAACGTTATCCTCCAAAAACCCGTCGAGGTATGCACCAGAGTCTTCAAGGTTCTGGTTGACCCACTTCCCGACCTCGTAGAGACGCGAGGGTGGCACCGTGGGATCCGGAATGTCCGAAAATGGGGGTGCAGAGCTTAGTTTCACGTCTCTACCACCTTTCCTTCAAACGTTATCCTCCAAAAACCCGTCGAGGTATGCACCAGAGTCTTCAAGGTTCTGGTTGACCCACTTCCCGACCTCGTAGAGACGCGAGGGTGGCACCGTTGGATCCGGAATGTCCGAAAATGGGGGTGCAGAGCTTGGTTTCAAGTCTCTACCACCATCCCTTCAAAAGTTATCCCCCGAAACCTGTCGAGGTATGCACCGGAGTCCTCGAGGTTCTGGTTGACCCACTTCCCGACCTCGTAGAGACTCCAGGGTGGCACCGTTGGATCCGGAATGTCCGAAAATGGGGTTGCAGAGCTTGGTTTCAAGTCTCTACCACCATCCCTTCAAAAGTTATCCCCCGAAAACCAGTGGAGGTATGATAATGACATGGTGCTAGGGTTATAACCTAACACTGATGGCATCACAGAGCCCATGCTAGATCAAAGCACAGTGTCTGTGACGTCATCACGTTGCCTTTGATGACATCACAGCCACCTAACATTCCGATGTGTTCACTTGTGTGTGTGTGTATGTGTGTTGTGGGTGTGGGTGTGTGTGTGTGTGTGTGTGTGTTTGTGCAGACAAAGTTATGGGGGTGCAGAGCCTGCTTTCAAGTCTGTACCACATTCACTTCAAAAGTTATTCCACAAAAACCCGTCGAGGTATGCACCAGAGTCCTCGAGGTTCTAGTTGACCCACTTCCCAACCTTGTAGAGACTCGATGGTGGTACCCTTGGAACCGGAATGTCCAAAAATGGGGGTGCAGAGCTTAGTTTCACGTCTCTACCACCTTTCCTTCAAACGTTATCCTCCAAAAACCCGTCGAGGTATGCACCAGAGTCTTCAAGGTTCTGGTTGACCCACTTCCCGACCTCGTAGAGACGCGAGGGTGGCACCGTTGGATCCGGAATGTCCGAAAATGGGGGTGCAGAGCTTGGTTTCAAGTCTCTACCACCATCCCTTCAAAAGTTATCCCCCGAAACCTGTCGAGGTATGCACCAGAGTCCTCGAGG
Organism: Lutjanus erythropterus; assembly: GCF_056507025.1. Lineage (NCBI taxonomy): Eukaryota > Metazoa > Chordata > Actinopteri > Lutjaniformes > Lutjanidae > Lutjanus > Lutjanus erythropterus. The sequence continues at coordinate 33,860,487 of NC_139333.1, read as the reverse complement.
TTCTGGTTGACCCACTTCCCGACCTCGTAGAGACTCCAGGGTGGCACCGTTGGATCCGGAATGTCCGAAAATGGGGGTGCAGAGCTTGGTTTCAAGTCTCTACCACCATCCCTTCAAAAGTTATCCCCCGAAACCTGTCGAGGTATGCACCAGAGTCCTCGAGGTTCTGGTTGACCCACTTCCCGACCTCGTAGAAACTCGAGGGTGGCACCGTTGGATCCGGAATGTCCGAAAATGGGGGTGCAGAGCTTGGTTTCAAGTCTCTACCACCATCCCTTCAAAAGTTATCCCCCGAAAACCAGTGGAGGTATGATAATGACATGGTGCTAGGGTTATAACCTAACACTGATGGCATCACAGAGCCCATGCTAGATCAAAGCACAGTGTCTGTGACGTCATCACGTTGCCTTTGATGACATCACAGCCACCTAACATTCTGATGTGTTCACTTGTGTGTGTGTGTATGTGTGTTGTGGGTGTGGGTGTGTGTGTGTGTGTGTGTGTGTTTGTGCAGACAAAGTTATGGGGGTGCAGAGCCTGCTTTCAAGTCTGTACCACATTCACTTCAAAAGTTATTCCACAAAAACCCGTCGAGGTATGCACCAGAGTCCTCGAGGTTCTAGTTGACCCACTTCCCAACCTTGTAGAGACTCGATGGTGGTACCCTTGGAACCGGAATGTCCAAAAATGGGGGTGCAGAGCTTAGTTTCACGTCTCTACCACCTTTCCTTCAAACGTTATCCTCCAAAAACCCGTCGAGGTATGCACCAGAGTCTTCAAGGTTCTGGTTGACCCACTTCCCGACCTCGTAGAGACGCGAGGGTGGCACCGTTGGATCCGGAATGTCCGAAAATGGGGGTGCAGAGCTTGGTTTCAAGTCTCTACCACCATCCCTTCAAAAGTTATCCCCCGAAACCTGTCGAGGTATGCACCGGAGTCCTCGAGGTTCTGGTTGACCCACTTCCCGACCTCGTAGAGACTCCAGGGTGGCACCGTTGGATCCGGAATGTCCGAAAATGGGGTTGCAGAGCTTGGTTTCAAGTCTCTACCACCATCCCTTCAAAAGTTATCCCCCGAAACCTGTCGAGGTATGCACCAGAGTCCTCGAGGTTCTGGTTGACCCACTTCCCGACCTCGTAGAGACTCGAGGGTGGCACCGTTGGATCCGGAATGTCCGAAAATGGGGGTGCAGAGCTTGGTTTCAAGTCTCTACCACCATCCCTTCAAAAGTTATCCCCCGAAAACCAGTGGAGGTATGATAATGACATGGTGCTAGGGTTATAACCTAACACTGATGGCATCACAGAGCCCATGCTAGATCAAAGCACAGTGTCTGTGACGTCATCACGTTGCCTTTGATGACATCACAGCCACCTAACATTCTGATGTGTTCACTTGTGTGTGTGTGTATGTGTGTTGTGGGTGTGGGTGTGTGTGTGTGTGTGTGTGTGTGTGTGCAGACAAAGTTATGGGGGTGCAGAGCCTGCTTTCAAGTCTGTACCACATTCACTTCAAAAGTTATTCCACAAAAACCCGTCCAGGTATGCACCAGAGTCCTCGAGGTTCTAGTTGACCCACTTCCCAACCTCGTAGAGACTCGATGGTGGTACCCTTGGATCCGGAATGTCCAAAAATGGGGGTGCAGAGCTTAGTTTCACGTCTCTACCACCTTTCCTTCAAACGTTATCCTCCAAAAACCCGTCGAGGTATGCACCAGAGTCTTCAAGGTTCTGGTTGACCCACTTCCCGACGTCGTAGAGACGCGAGGGTGGCACCGTTGGATCCGGAATGTCCAGAAATAGGGGTGCAGAGCTTGGTTTCAAGTCTCTACCACCATCCCTTCAAAAGTTATCCCCCGAAACCTGTCGAGGTATGCACCAGAGTCCTCGAGGTTCTGGTTGACCCACTTCCCGACCTCGTAGAGACTCGAGGGTGGCACCGTTGGATCCGGAATGTCCGAAAATGGGGGTGCAGAGCTTGGTTTCAAGTCTCTACCACCATCCCTTCAAAAGTTATCCCCCGAAAACCAGTGGAGGTATGATAATGACATGGTGCTAGGGTTATAACCTAACACTGATGGCATCACAGAGCCCATGCTAGATCAAAGCACAGTGTCTGTGACGTCATCACGTTGCCTTTGATGACATCACAGCCACCTAACATTCTGATGTGTTCACTTGTGTGTGTGTGTATGTGTGTTGTGGGTGTGGGTGTGTGTGTGTGTGTGTGTGTGTGTGTGTGCAGACAAAGTTATGGGGGTGCAGAGCCTGCTTTCAAGTCTGTACCACATTCACTTCAAAAGTTATTCCACAAAAACCCGTCCAGGTATGCACCAGAGTCCTCGAGGTTCTGGTTGACCCACTTCCCAACCTTGTAGAGACTCGATGGTGGTACCCTTGGATCCGGAATGTCCAAAAATGGGGGTGCAGAGCTTAGTTTCACGTCTCTACCACCTTTCCTTCAAACGTTATCCTCCAAAAACCCGTCGAGGTATGCACCAGAGTCTTCAAGGTTCTGGTTGACCCACTTCCCGACCTCGTAGAGACTCGAGGGTGGCACCGTTGGATCCGGAATGTCCGAAAATGGGGGTGCAGAGCTTGGTTTCAAGTCTCTACCACCATCCCTTCAAAAGTTATCCCCCGAAAACCAGTGGAGGTATGATAATGACATGGTGCTAGGGTTATAACCTAACACTGATGGCATCACAGAGCCCATGCTAGATCAAAGCACAGTGTCTGTGACGTCATCACGTTGCCTTTGATGACATCACAGCCACCTAACATTCTGATGTGTTCACTTGTGTGTGTGTGTATGTGTGTTGTGGGTGTGGGTGTGTGTGTGTGTGTGTGTGTGTTTGTGCAGACAAAGTTATGGGGGTGCAGAGCCTGCTTTCAAGTCTGTACCACATTCACTTCAAAAGTTATTCCACAAAAACCCGTCGAGGTATGCACCAGAGTCCTCGAGGTTCTAGTTGACCCACTTCCCAACCTTGTAGAGACTCGATGGTGGTACCCTTGGAACCGGAATGTCCAAAAATGGGGGTGCAGAGCTTAGTTTCACGTCTCTACCACCTTTCCTTCAAACGTTATCCTCCAAAAACCCGTCGAGGTATGCACCAGAGTCTTCAAGGTTCTGGTTGACCCACTTCCCGACCTCGTAGAGACGCGAGGGTGGCACCGTGGGATCCGGAATGTCCGAAAATGGGGGTGCAGAGCTTAGTTTCACGTCTCTACCACCTTTCCTTCAAACGTTATCCTCCAAAAACCCGTCGAGGTATGCACCAGAGTCTTCAAGGTTCTGGTTGACCCACTTCCCGACCTCGTAGAGACGCGAGGGTGGCACCGTTGGATCCGGAATGTCCGAAAATGGGGGTGCAGAGCTTGGTTTCAAGTCTCTACCACCATCCCTTCAAAAGTTATCCCCCGAAACCTGTCGAGGTATGCACCGGAGTCCTCGAGGTTCTGGTTGACCCACTTCCCGACCTCGTAGAGACTCCAGGGTGGCACCGTTGGATCCGGAATGTCCGAAAATGGGGTTGCAGAGCTTGGTTTCAAGTCTCTACCACCATCCCTTCAAAAGTTATCCCCCGAAAACCAGTGGAGGTATGATAATGACATGGTGCTAGGGTTATAACCTAACACTGATGGCATCACAGAGCCCATGCTAGATCAAAGCACAGTGTCTGTGACGTCATCACGTTGCCTTTGATGACATCACAGCCACCTAACATTCTGATGTGTTCACTTGTGTGTGTGTGTATGTGTGTTGTGGGTGTGGGTGTGTGTGTGTGTGTGTGTGTGTTTGTGCAGACAAAGTTATGGGGGTGCAGAGCCTGCTTTCAAGTCTGTACCACATTCACTTCAAAAGTTATTCCACAAAAACCCGTCGAGGTATGCACCAGAGTCCTCGAGGTTCTAGTTGACCCACTTCCCAACCTTGTAGAGACTCGATGGTGGTACCCTTGGAACCGGAATGTCCAAAAATGGGGGTGCAGAGCTTAGTTTCACGTCTCTACCACCTTTCCTTCAAACGTTATCCTCCAAAAACCCGTCGAGGTATGCACCAGAGTCTTCAAGGTTCTGGTTGACCCACTTCCCGACCTCGTAGAGACGCGAGGGTGGCACCGTGGGATCCGGAATGTCCGAAAATGGGGGTGCAGAGCTTAGTTTCACGTCTCTACCACCTTTCCTTCAAACGTTATCCTCCAAAAACCCGTCGAGGTATGCACCAGAGTCTTCAAGGTTCTGGTTGACCCACTTCCCGACCTCGTAGAGACGCGAGGGTGGCACCGTTGGATCCGGAATGTCCGAAAATGGGGGTGCAGAGCTTGGTTTCAAGTCTCTACCACCATCCCTTCAAAAGTTATCCCCCGAAACCTGTCGAGGTATGCACCGGAGTCCTCGAGGTTCTGGTTGACCCACTTCCCGACCTCGTAGAGACTCCAGGGTGGCACCGTTGGATCCGGAATGTCCGAAAATGGGGTTGCAGAGCTTGGTTTCAAGTCTCTACCACCATCCCTTCAAAAGTTATCCCCCGAAAACCAGTGGAGGTATGATAATGACATGGTGCTAGGGTTATAACCTAACACTGATGGCATCACAGAGCCCATGCTAGATCAAAGCACAGTGTCTGTGACGTCATCACGTTGCCTTTGATGACATCACAGCCACCTAACATTCCGATGTGTTCACTTGTGTGTGTGTGTATGTGTGTTGTGGGTGTGGGTGTGTGTGTGTGTGTGTGTGTGTTTGTGCAGACAAAGTTATGGGGGTGCAGAGCCTGCTTTCAAGTCTGTACCACATTCACTTCAAAAGTTATTCCACAAAAACCCGTCGAGGTATGCACCAGAGTCCTCGAGGTTCTAGTTGACCCACTTCCCAACCTTGTAGAGACTCGATGGTGGTACCCTTGGAACCGGAATGTCCAAAAATGGGGGTGCAGAGCTTAGTTTCACGTCTCTACCACCTTTCCTTCAAACGTTATCCTCCAAAAACCCGTCGAGGTATGCACCAGAGTCTTCAAGGTTCTGGTTGACCCACTTCCCGACCTCGTAGAGACGCGAGGGTGGCACCGTTGGATCCGGAATGTCCGAAAATGGGGGTGCAGAGCTTGGTTTCAAGTCTCTACCACCATCCCTTCAAAAGTTATCCCCCGAAACCTGTCGAGGTATGCACCAGAGTCCTCGAGGTTCTGGTTGACCCACTTCCCGACCTCGTAGAGACTCCAGGGTGGCACCGTTGGATCCGGAATGTCCGAAAATGGGGGTGCAGAGCTTGGTTTCAAGTCTCTACCACCATCCCTTCAAAAGTTATCCCCCGAAACCTGTCGAGGTATGCACCAGAGTCCTCGAGGTTCTGGTTGACCCACTTCCCGACCTCGTAGAAACTCGAGGGTGGCACCGTTGGATCCGGAATGTCCGAAAATGGGGGTGCAGAGCTTGGTTTCAAGTCTCTACCACCATCCCTTCAAAAGTTATCCCCCGAAAACCAGTGGAGGTATGATAATGACATGGTGCTAGGGTTATAACCTAACACTGATGGCATCACAGAGCCCATGCTAGATCAAAGCACAGTGTCTGTGACGTCATCACGTTGCCTTTGATGACATCACAGCCACCTAACATTCTGATGTGTTCACTTGTGTGTGTGTGTATGTGTGTTGTGGGTGTGGGTGTGTGTGTGTGTGTGTGTGTGTTTGTGCAGACAAAGTTATGGGGGTGCAGAGCCTGCTTTCAAGTCTGTACCACATTCACTTCAAAAGTTATTCCACAAAAACCCGTCGAGGTATGCACCAGAGTCCTCGAGGTTCTAGTTGACCCACTTCCCAACCTTGTAGAGACTCGATGGTGGTACCCTTGGAACCGGAATGTCCAAAAATGGGGGTGCAGAGCTTAGTTTCACGTCTCTACCACCTTTCCTTCAAACGTTATCCTCCAAAAACCCGTCGAGGTATGCACCAGAGTCTTCAAGGTTCTGGTTGACCCACTTCCCGACCTCGTAGAGACGCGAGGGTGGCACCGTTGGATCCGGAATGTCCGAAAATGGGGGTGCAGAGCTTGGTTTCAAGTCTCTACCACCATCCCTTCAAAAGTTATCCCCCGAAACCTGTCGAGGTATGCACCGGAGTCCTCGAGGTTCTGGTTGACCCACTTCCCGACCTCGTAGAGACTCCAGGGTGGCACCGTTGGATCCGGAATGTCCGAAAATGGGGTTGCAGAGCTTGGTTTCAAGTCTCTACCACCATCCCTTCAAAAGTTATCCCCCGAAACCTGTCGAGGTATGCACCAGAGTCCTCGAGGTTCTGGTTGACCCACTTCCCGACCTCGTAGAGACTCGAGGGTGGCACCGTTGGATCCGGAATGTCCGAAAATGGGGGTGCAGAGCTTGGTTTCAAGTCTCTACCACCATCCCTTCAAAAGTTATCCCCCGAAAACCAGTGGAGGTATGATAATGACATGGTGCTAGGGTTATAACCTAACACTGATGGCATCACAGAGCCCATGCTAGATCAAAGCACAGTGTCTGTGACGTCATCACGTTGCCTTTGATGACATCACAGCCACCTAACATTCTGATGTGTTCACTTGTGTGTGTGTGTATGTGTGTTGTGGGTGTGGGTGTGTGTGTGTGTGTGTGTGTGTGTGTGCAGACAAAGTTATGGGGGTGCAGAGCCTGCTTTCAAGTCTGTACCACATTCACTTCAAAAGTTATTCCACAAAAACCCGTCCAGGTATGCACCAGAGTCCTCGAGGTTCTAGTTGACCCACTTCCCAACCTCGTAGAGACTCGATGGTGGTACCCTTGGATCCGGAATGTCCAAAAATGGGGGTGCAGAGCTTAGTTTCACGTCTCTACCACCTTTCCTTCAAACGTTATCCTCCAAAAACCCGTCGAGGTATGCACCAGAGTCTTCAAGGTTCTGGTTGACCCACTTCCCGACGTCGTAGAGACGCGAGGGTGGCACCGTTGGATCCGGAATGTCCAGAAATAGGGGTGCAGAGCTTGGTTTCAAGTCTCTACCACCATCCCTTCAAAAGTTATCCCCCGAAACCTGTCGAGGTATGCACCAGAGTCCTCGAGGTTCTGGTTGACCCACTTCCCGACCTCGTAGAGACTCGAGGGTGGCACCGTTGGATCCGGAATGTCCGAAAATGGGGGTGCAGAGCTTGGTTTCAAGTCTCTACCACCATCCCTTCAAAAGTTATCCCCCGAAAACCAGTGGAGGTATGATAATGACATGGTGCTAGGGTTATAACCTAACACTGATGGCATCACAGAGCCCATGCTAGATCAAAGCACAGTGTCTGTGACGTCATCACGTTGCCTTTGATGACATCACAGCCACCTAACATTCTGATGTGTTCACTTGTGTGTGTGTGTATGTGTGTTGTGGGTGTGGGTGTGTGTGTGTGTGTGTGTGTGTGTGTGTGCAGACAAAGTTATGGGGGTGCAGAGCCTGCTTTCAAGTCTGTACCACATTCACTTCAAAAGTTATTCCACAAAAACCCGTCCAGGTATGCACCAGAGTCCTCGAGGTTCTGGTTGACCCACTTCCCAACCTTGTAGAGACTCGATGGTGGTACCCTTGGATCCGGAATGTCCAAAAATGGGGGTGCAGAGCTTAGTTTCACGTCTCTACCACCTTTCCTTCAAACGTTATCCTCCAAAAACCCGTCGAGGTATGCACCAGAGTCTTCAAGGTTCTGGTTGACCCACTTTCCGACCTCGTAGAGACTCGAGGGTGGCACCGTTGGATCCGGAATGTCCGAAAATGGGGGTGCAGAGCTTGGTTTCAAGTCTCTACCACCATCCCTTCAAAAGTTATCCCCCGAAAACCAGTGGAGGTATGATAATGACATGGTGCTAGGGTTATAACCTAACACTGATGGCATCACAGAGCCCATGCTAGATCAAAGCACAGTGTCTGTGACGTCATCACGTTGCCTTTGATGACATCACAGCCACCTAACATTCTGATGTGTTCACTTGTGTGTGTGTGTATGTGTGTTGTGGGTGTGGGTGTGTGTGTGTGTGTGTGTGTGTTTGTGCAGACAAAGTTATGGGGGTGCAGAGCCTGCTTTCAAGTCTGTACCACATTCACTTCAAAAGTTATTCCACAAAAACCCGTCGAGGTATGCACCAGAGTCCTCGAGGTTCTAGTTGACCCACTTCCCAACCTTGTAGAGACTCGATGGTGGTACCCTTGGAACCGGAATGTCCAAAAATGGGGGTGCAGAGCTTAGTTTCAAGTCTCTACCACCTTTCCTTCAAACGTTATCCTCCAAAAACCCGTCGAGGTATGCACCAGAGTCTTCAAGGTTCTGGTTGACCCACTTCCCGACCTCGTAGAGACGCGAGGGTGGCACCGTGGGATCCGGAATGTCCGAAAATGGGGGTGCAGAGCTTGGTTTCAAGTCTCTACCACCATCCCTTCAAAAGTTATCCCCCGAAACCTGTCGAGGTATGCACCAGAGTCCTCGAGGTTCTGGTTGACCCACTTCCCGACCTCGTAGAAACTCGAGGGTGGCACCGTTGGATCCGGAATGTCCGAAAATGGGGGTGCAGAGCTTGGTTTCAAGTCTCTACCACCATCCCTTCAAAAGTTATCCCCCGAAAACCAGTGGAGGTATGATAATGACATGGTGCTAGGGTTATAACCTAACACTGATGGCATCACAGAGCCCATGCTAGATCAAAGCACAGTGTCTGTGACGTCATCACGTTGCCTTTGATGACATCACAGCCACCTAACATTCTGATGTGTTCACTTGTGTGTGTGTGTATGTGTGTTGTGGGTGTGGGTGTGTGTGTGTGTGTGTGTGTGTGTGTGTGCAGACAAAGTTATGGGGGTGCAGAGCCTGCTTTCAAGTCTGTACCACATTCACTTCAAAAGTTATTCCACAAAAACCCGTCCAGGTATGCACCAGAGTCCTCGAGGTTCTGGTTGACCCACTTCCCAACCTTGTAGAGACTCGATGGTGGTACCCTTGGATCCGGAATGTCCGAAAATGGGGGTGCAGAGCTTGGTTTCAAGTCTCTACCACCATCCCTTCAAAAGTTATCCCCCGAAAACCAGTGGAGGTATGATAATGACATGGTGCTAGGGTTATAACCTAACACTGATGGCATCACAGAGCCCATGCTAGATCAAAGCACAGTGTCTGTGACGTCATCACGTTGCCTTTGATGACATCACAGCCACCTAACATTCTGATGTGTTCACTTGTGTGTGTGTGTATGTGTGTTGTGGGTGTGGGTGTGTGTGTGTGTGTGTGTGTGTTTGTGCAGACAAAGTTATGGGGGTGCAGAGCCTGCTTTCAAGTCTGTACCACATTCACTTCAAAAGTTATTCCACAAAAACCCGTCGAGGTATGCACCAGAGTCCTCGAGGTTCTAGTTGACCCACTTCCCAACCTTGTAGAGACTCGATGGTGGTACCCTTGGAACCGGAATGTCCAAAAATGGGGGTGCAGAGCTTAGTTTCACGTCTCTACCACCTTTCCTTCAAACGTTATCCTCCAAAAACCCGTCGAGGTATGCACCAGAGTCTTCAAGGTTCTGGTTGACCCACTTCCCGACCTCGTAGAGACGCGAGGGTGGCACCGTGGGATCCGGAATGTCCGAAAATGGGGGTGCAGAGCTTAGTTTCACGTCTCTACCACCTTTCCTTCAAACGTTATCCTCCAAAAACCCGTCGAGGTATGCACCAGAGTCTTCAAGGTTCTGGTTGTCCCACTTCCCGACCTCGTAGAGACGCGAGGGTGGCACCGTTGGATCCGGAATGTCCGAAAATGGGGGTGCAGAGCTTGGTTTCAAGTCTCTACCACCATCCCTTCAAAAGTTATCCCCCGAAACCTGTCGAGGTATGCACCGGAGTCCTCGAGGTTCTGGTTGACCCACTTCCCGACCTCGTAGAGACTCCAGGGTGGCACCGTTGGATCCGGAATGTCCGAAAATGGGGTTGCAGAGCTTGGTTTCAAGTCTCTACCACCATCCCTTCAAAAGTTATCCCCCGAAAACCAGTGGAGGTATGATAATGACATGGTGCTAGGGTTATAACCTAACACTGATGGCATCACAGAGCCCATGCTAGATCAAAGCACAGTGTCTGTGACGTCATCACGTTGCCTTTGATGACATCACAGCCACCTAACATTCCGATGTGTTCACTTGTGTGTGTGTGTATGTGTGTTGTGGGTGTGGGTGTGTGTGTGTGTGTGTGTGTGTTTGTGCAGACAAAGTTATGGGGGTGCAGAGCCTGCTTTCAAGTCTGTACCACATTCACTTCAAAAGTTATTCCACAAAAACCCGTCGAGGTATGCACCAGAGTCCTCGAGGTTCTAGTTGACCCACTTCCCAACCTTGTAGAGACTCGATGGTGGTACCCTTGGAACCGGAATGTCCAAAAATGGGGGTGCAGAGCTTAGTTTCACGTCTCTACCACCTTTCCTTCAAACGTTATCCTCCAAAAACCCGTCGAGGTATGCACCAGAGTCTTCAAGGTTCTGGTTGACCCACTTCCCGACCTCGTAGAGACGCGAGGGTGGCACCGTTGGATCCGGAATGTCCGAAAATGGGGGTGCAGAGCTTGGTTTCAAGTCTCTACCACCATCCCTTCAAAAGTTATCCCCCGAAACCTGTCGAGGTATGCACCAGAGTCCTCGAGGTTCTGGTTGACCCACTTCCCGACCTCGTAGAGACTCCAGGGTGGCACCGTTGGATCCGGAATGTCCGAAAATGGGGGTGCACAGCTTGGTTTCAAGTCTCTACCACCATCCCTTCAAAAGTTATCCCCCGAAACCTGTCGAGGTATGCACCAGAGTCCTCGAGGTTCTGGTTGACCCACTTCCCGACCTCGTAGAAACTCGAGGGTGGCACCGTTGGATCCGGAATGTCCGAAAATGGGGGTGCAGAGCTTGGTTTCAAGTCTCTACCACCATCCCTTCAAAAGTTATCCCCCGAAAACCAGTGGAGGTATGATAATGACATGGTGCTAGGGTTATAACCTAACACTGATGGCATCACAGAGCCCATGCTAGATCAAAGCACAGTGTCTGTGACGTCATCACGTTGCCTTTGATGACATCACAGCCACCTAACATTCTGATGTGTTCACTTGTGTGTGTGTGTATGTGTGTTGTGGGTGTGGGTGTGTGTGTGTGTGTGTGTGTGTTTGTGCAGACAAAGTTATGGGGGTGCAGAGCCTGCTTTCAAGTCTGTACCACATTCACTTCAAAAGTTATTCCACAAAAACCCGTCGAGGTATGCACCAGAGTCCTCGAGGTTCTAGTTGACCCACTTCCCAACCTTGTAGAGACTCGATGGTGGTACCCTTGGAACCGGAATGTCCAAAAATGGGGGTGCAGAGCTTAGTTTCACGTCTCTACCACCTTTCCTTCAAACGTTATCCTCCAAAAACCCGTCGAGGTATGCACCAGAGTCTTCAAGGTTCTGGTTGACCCACTTCCCGACCTCGTAGAGACGCGAGGGTGGCACCGTTGGATCCGGAATGTCCGAAAATGGGGGTGCAGAGCTTGGTTTCAAGTCTCTACCACCATCCCTTCAAAAGTTATCCCCCGAAACCTGTCGAGGTATGCACCGGAGTCCTCGAGGTTCTGGTTGACCCACTTCCCGACCTCGTAGAGACTCCAGGGTGGCACCGTTGGATCCGGAATGTCCGAAAATGGGGTTGCAGAGCTTGGTTTCAAGTCTCTACCACCATCCCTTCAAAAGTTATCCCCCGAAACCTGTCGAGGTATGCACCAGAGTCCTCGAGGTTCTGGTTGACCCACTTCCCGACCTCGTAGAGACTCGAGGGTGGCACCGTTGGATCCGGAATGTCCGAAAATGGGGGTGCAGAGCTTGGTTTCAAGTCTCTACCACCATCCCTTCAAAAGTTATCCCCCGAAAACCAGTGGAGGTATGATAATGACATGGTGCTAGGGTTATAACCTAACACTGATGGCATCACAGAGCCCATGCTAGATCAAAGCACAGTGTCTGTGACGTCATCACGTTGCCTTTGATGACATCACAGCCACCTAACATTCTGATGTGTTCACTTGTGTGTGTGTGTATGTGTGTTGTGGGTGTGGGTGTGTGTGTGTGTGTGTGTGTGTGTGTGCAGACAAAGTTATGGGGGTGCAGAGCCTGCTTTCAAGTCTGTACCACATTCACTTCAAAAGTTATTCCACAAAAACCCGTCCAGGTATGCACCAGAGTCCTCGAGGTTCTAGTTGACCCACTTCCCAACCTCGTAGAGACTCGATGGTGGTACCCTTGGATCCGGAATGTCCAAAAATGGGGGTGCAGAGCTTAGTTTCACGTCTCTACCACCTTTCCTTCAAACGTTATCCTCCAAAAACCCGTCGAGGTATGCACCAGAGTCTTCAAGGTTCTGGTTGACCCACTTCCCGACGTCGTAGAGACGCGAGGGTGGCACCGTTGGATCCGGAATGTCCAGAAATAGGGGTGCAGAGCTTGGTTTCAAGTCTCTACCACCATCCCTTCAAAAGTTATCCCCCGAAACCTGTCGAGGTATGCACCAGAGTCCTCGAGGTTCTGGTTGACCCACTTCCCGACCTCGTAGAGACTCGAGGGTGGCACCGTTGGATCCGGAATGTCCGAAAATGGGGGTGCAGAGCTTGGTTTCAAGTCTCTACCACCATCCCTTCAAAAGTTATCCCCCGAAAACCAGTGGAGGTATGATAATGACATGGTGCTAGGGTTATAACCTAACACTGATGGCATCACAGAGCCCATGCTAGATCAAAGCACAGTGTCTGTGACGTCATCACGTTGCCTTTGATGACATCACAGCCACCTAACATTCTGATGTGTTCACTTGTGTGTGTGTGTATGTGTGTTGTGGGTGTGGGTGTGTGTGTGTGTGTGTGTGTGTGTGTGTGCAGACAAAGTTATGGGGGTGCAGAGCCTGCTTTCAAGTCTGTACCACATTCACTTCAAAAGTTATTCCACAAAAACCCGTCCAGGTATGCACCAGAGTCCTCGAGGTTCTGGTTGACCCACTTCCCAACCTTGTAGAGACTCGATGGTGGTACCCTTGGATCCGGAATGTCCAAAAATGGGGGTGCAGAGCTTAGTTTCACGTCTCTACCACCTTTCCTTCAAACGTTATCCTCCAAAAACCCGTCGAGGTATGCACCAGAGTCTTCAAGGTTCTGGTTGACCCACTTCCCGACCTCGTAGAGACTCGAGGGTGGCACCGTTGGATCCGGAATGTCCGAAAATGGGGGTGCAGAGCTTGGTTTCAAGTCTCTACCACCATCCCTTCAAAAGTTATCCCCCGAAAACCAGTGGAGGTATGATAATGACATGGTGCTAGGGTTATAACCTAACACTGATGGCATCACAGAGCCCATGCTAGATCAAAGCACAGTGTCTGTGACGTCATCACGTTGCCTTTGATGACATCACAGCCACCTAACATTCTGATGTGTTCACTTGTGTGTGTGTGTATGTGTGTTGTGGGTGTGGGTGTGTGTGTGTGTGTGTGTGTGTTTGTGCAGACAAAGTTATGGGGGTGCAGAGCCTGCTTTCAAGTCTGTACCACATTCACTTCAAAAGTTATTCCACAAAAACCCGTCGAGGTATGCACCAGAGTCCTCGAGGTTCTAGTTGACCCACTTCCCAACCTTGTAGAGACTCGATGGTGGTACCCTTGGAACCGGAATGTCCAAAAATGGGGGTGCAGAGCTTAGTTTCACGTCTCTACCACCTTTCCTTCAAACGTTATCCTCCAAAAACCCGTCGAGGTATGCACCAGAGTCTTCAAGGTTCTGGTTGACCCACTTCCCGACCTCGTAGAGACGCGAGGGTGGCACCGTTGGATCCGGAATGTCCGAAAATGGGGGTGCAGAGCTTGGTTTCAAGTCTCTACCACCATCCCTTCAAAAGTTATCCCCCGAAACCTGTCGAGGTATGCACCAGAGTCCTCGAGGTTCTGGTTGACCCACTTCCCGACCTCGTAGAGACTCCAGGGTGGCACCGTTGGATCCGGAATGTCCGAAAATGGGGGTGCAGAGCTTGGTTTCAAGTCTCTACCACCATCCCTTCAAAAGTTATCCCCCGAAAACCAGTGGAGGTATGATAATGACATGGTGCTAGGGTTATAACCTAACACTGATGGCATCACAGAGCCCATGCTAGATCAAAGCACAGTGTCTGTGACGTCATCACGTTGCCTTTGATGACATCACAGCCACCTAACATTCTGATGTGTTCACTTGTGTGTGTGTGTATGTGTGTTGTGGGTGTGGGTGTGTGTGTGTGTGTGTGTGTGTTTGTGCAGACAAAGTTATGGGGGTGCAGAGCCTGCTTTCAAGTCTGTACCACATTCACTTCAAAAGTTATTCCACAAAAACCCGTCGAGGTATGCACCAGAGTCCTCGAGGTTCTAGTTGACCCACTTCCCAACCTTGTAGAGACTCGATGGTGGTACCCTTGGAACCGGAATGTCCAAAAATGGGGGTGCAGAGCTTAGTTTCACGTCTCTACCACCTTTCCTTCAAACGTTATCCTCCAAAAACCCGTCGAGGTATGCACCAGAGTCTTCAAGGTTCTGGTTGACCCACTTCCCGACCTCGTAGAGACGCGAGGGTGGCACCGTTGGATCCGGAATGTCCGAAAATGGGGGTGCAGAGCTTGGTTTCAAGTCTCTACCACCATCCCTTCAAAAGTTATCCCCCGAAACCTGTCGAGGTATGCACCAGAGTCCTCGAGGTTCTGGTTGACCCACTTCCCGACCTCGTAGAGACTCCAGGGTGGCACCGTTGGATCCGGAATGTCCGAAAATGGGGGTGCAGAGCTTGGTTTCAAGTCTCTACCACCATCCCTTCAAAAGTTATCCCCCGAAACCTGTCGAGGTATGCACCAGAGTCCTCGAGGTTCTGGTTGACCCACTTCCCGACCTCGTAGAAACTCGAGGGTGGCACCGTTGGATCCGGAATGTCCGAAAATGGGGGTGCAGAGCTTGGTTTCAAGTCTCTACCACCATCCCTTCAAAAGTTATCCCCCGAAAACCAGTGGAGGTATGATAATGACATGGTGCTAGGGTTATAACCTAACACTGATGGCATCACAGAGCCCATGCTAGATCAAAGCACAGTGTCTGTGACGTCATCACGTTGCCTTTGATGACATCACAGCCACCTAACATTCTGATGTGTTCACTTGTGTGTGTGTGTATGTGTGTTGTGGGTGTGGGTGTGTGTGTGTGTGTGTGTGTGTTTGTGCAGACAAAGTTATGGGGGTGCAGAGCCTGCTTTCAAGTCTGTACCACATTCACTTCAAAAGTTATTCCACAAAAACCCGTCGAGGTATGCACCAGAGTCCTCGAGGTTCTAGTTGACCCACTTCCCAACCTTGTAGAGACTCGATGGTGGTACCCTTGGAACCGGAATGTCCAAAAATGGGGGTGCAGAGCTTAGTTTCACGTCTCTACCACCTTTCCTTCAAACGTTATCCTCCAAAAACCCGTCGAGGTATGCACCAGAGTCTTCAAGGTTCTGGTTGACCCACTTCCCGACCTCGTAGAGACGCGAGGGTGGCACCGTTGGATCCGGAATGTCCGAAAATGGGGGTGCAGAGCTTGGTTTCAAGTCTCTACCACCATCCCTTCAAAAGTTATCCCCCGAAACCTGTCGAGGTATGCACCAGAGTCCTCGAGGTTCTGGTTGACCCACTTCCCGACCTCGTAGAGACTCCAGGGTGGCACCGTTGGATCCGGAATGTCCGAAAATGGGGGTGCAGAGCTTGGTTTCAAGTCTCTACCACCATCCCTTCAAAAGTTATCCCCCGAAACCTGTCGAGGTATGCACCAGAGTCCTCGAGGTTCTGGTTGACCCACTTCCCGACCTCGTAGAAACTCGAGGGTGGCACCGTTGGATCCGGAATGTCCGAAAATGGGGGTGCAGAGCTTGGTTTCAAGTCTCTACCACCATCCCTTCAAAAGTTATCCCCCGAAAACCAGTGGAGGTATGATAATGACATGGTGCTAGGGTTATAACCTAACACTGATGGCATCACAGAGCCCATGCTAGATCAAAGCACAGTGTCTGTGACGTCATCACGTTGCCTTTGATGACATCACAGCCACCTAACATTCTGATGTGTTCACTTGTGTGTGTGTGTATGTGTGTTGTGGGTGTGGGTGTGTGTGTGTGTGTGTGTGTGTTTGTGCAGACAAAGTTATGGGGGTGCAGAGCCTGCTTTCAAGTCTGTACCACATTCACTTCAAAAGTTATTCCACAAAAACCCGTCGAGGTATGCACCAGAGTCCTCGAGGTTCTAGTTGACCCACTTCCCAACCTTGTAGAGACTCGATGGTGGTACCCTTGGAACCGGAATGTCCAAAAATGGGGGTGCAGAGCTTAGTTTCACGTCTCTACCACCTTTCCTTCAAACGTTATCCTCCAAAAACCCGTCGAGGTATGCACCAGAGTCTTCAAGGTTCTGGTTGACCCACTTCCCGACCTCGTAGAGACGCGAGGGTGGCACCGTTGGATCCGGAATGTCCGAAAATGGGGGTGCAGAGCTTGGTTTCAAGTCTCTACCACCATCCCTTCAAAAGTTATCCCCCGAAACCTGTCGAGGTATGCACCGGAGTCCTCGAGGTTCTGGTTGACCCACTTCCCGACCTCGTAGAGACTCCAGGGTGGCACCGTTGGATCCGGAATGTCCGAAAATGGGGTTGCAGAGCTTGGTTTCAAGTCTCTACCACCATCCCTTCAAAAGTTATCCCCCGAAACCTGTCGAGGTATGCACCAGAGTCCTCGAGGTTCTGGTTGACCCACTTCCCGACCTCGTAGAGACTCGAGGGTGGCACCGTTGGATCCGGAATGTCCGAAAATGGGGGTGCAGAGCTTGGTTTCAAGTCTCTACCACCATCCCTTCAAAAGTTATCCCCCGAAAACCAGTGGAGGTATGATAATGACATGGTGCTAGGGTTATAACCTAACACTGATGGCATCACAGAGCCCATGCTAGATCAAAGCACAGTGTCTGTGACGTCATCACGTTGCCTTTGATGACATCACAGCCACCTAACATTCTGATGTGTTCACTTGTGTGTGTGTGTATGTGTGTTGTGGGTGTGGGTGTGTGTGTGTGTGTGTGTGTGTGTGTGCAGACAAAGTTATGGGGGTGCAGAGCCTGCTTTCAAGTCTGTACCACATTCACTTCAAAAGTTATTCCACAAAAACCCGTCCAGGTATGCACCAGAGTCCTCGAGGTTCTAGTTGACCCACTTCCCAACATCGTAGAGACTCGATGGTGGTACCCTTGGATCCGGAATGTCCAAAAATGGGGGTGCAGAGCTTAGTTTCACGTCTCTACCACCTTTCCTTCAAACGTTATCCTCCAAAAACCCGTCGAGGTATGCACCAGAGTCTTCAAGGTTCTGGTTGACCCACTTCCCGACGTCGTAGAGACGCGAGGGTGGCACCGTTGGATCCGGAATGTCCAGAAATAGGGGTGCAGAGCTTGGTTTCAAGTCTCTACCACCATCCCTTCAAAAGTTATCCCCCGAAACCTGTCGAGGTATGCACCAGAGTCCTCGAGGTTCTGGTTGACCCACTTCCCGACCTCGTAGAGACTCGAGGGTGGCACCGTTGGATCCGGAATGTCCGAAAATGGGGGTGCAGAGCTTGGTTTCAAGTCTCTACCACCATCCCTTCAAAAGTTATCCCCCGAAAACCAGTGGAGGTATGATAATGACATGGTGCTAGGGTTATAACCTAACACTGATGGCATCACAGAGCCCATGCTAGATCAAAGCACAGTGTCTGTGACGTCATCACGTTGCCTTTGATGACATCACAGCCACCTAACATTCTGATGTGTTCACTTGTGTGTGTGTGTATGTGTGTTGTGGGTGTGGGTGTGTGTGTGTGTGTGTGTGTGTGTGTGCAGACAAAGTTATGGGGGTGCAGAGCCTGCTTTCAAGTCTGTACCACATTCACTTCAAAAGTTATTCCACAAAAACCCGTCCAGGTATGCACCAGAGTCCTCGAGGTTCTAGTTGACCCACTTCCCAACCTCGTAGAGACTCGATGGTGGTACCCTTGGATCCGGAATGTCCAAAAATGGGGGTGCAGAGCTTAGTTTCACGTCTCTACCACCTTTCCTTCAAACGTTATCCTCCAAAAACCCGTCGAGGTATGCACCAGAGTCTTCAAGGTTCTGGTTGACCCACTTCCCGACGTCGTAGAGACGCGAGGGTGGCACCGTTGGATCCGGAATGTCCAGAAATAGGGGTGCAGAGCTTGGTTTCAAGTCTCTACCACCATCCCTTCAAAAGTTATCCCCCGAAACCTGTCGAGGTATGCACCAGAGTCCTCGAGGTTCTGGTTGACCCACTTCCCGACCTCGTAGAGACTCGAGGGTGGCACCGTTGGATCCGGAATGTCCGAAAATGGGGGTGCAGAGCTTGGTTTCAAGTCTCTACCACCATCCCTTCAAAAGTTATCCCCCGAAAACCAGTGGAGGTATGATAATGACATGGTGCTAGGGTTATAACCTAACACTGATGGCATCACAGAGCCCATGCTAGATCAAAGCACAGTGTCTGTGACGTCATCACGTTGCCTTTGATGACATCACAGCCACCTAACATTCTGATGTGTTCACTTGTGTGTGTGTGTATGTGTGTTGTGGGTGTGGGTGTGTGTGTGTGTGTGTGTGTGTGTGTGTGCAGACAAAGTTATGGGGGTGCAGAGCCTGCTTTCAAGTCTGTACCACATTCACTTCAAAAGTTATTCCACAAAAACCCGTCCAGGTATGCACCAGAGTCCTCGAGGTTCTGGTTGACCCACTTCCCAACCTTGTAGAGACTCGATGGTGGTACCCTTGGATCCGGAATGTCCAAAAATGGGGGTGCAGAGCTTAGTTTCACGTCTCTACCACCTTTCCTTCAAACGTTATCCTCCAAAAACCCGTCGAGGTATGCACCAGAGTCTTCAAGGTTCTGGTTGACCCACTTCCCGACCTCGTAGAGACTCGAGGGTGGCACCGTTGGATCCGGAATGTCCGAAAATGGGGGTGCAGAGCTTGGTTTCAAGTCTCTACCACCATCCCTTCAAAAGTTATCCCCCGAAAACCAGTGGAGGTATGATAATGACATGGTGCTAGGGTTATAACCTAACACTGATGGCATCACAGAGCCCATGCTAGATCAAAGCACAGTGTCTGTGACGTCATCACGTTGCCTTTGATGACATCACAGCCACCTAACATTCTGATGTGTTCACTTGTGTGTGTGTGTATGTGTGTTGTGGGTGTGGGTGTGTGTGTGTGTGTGTGTGTGTTTGTGCAGACAAAGTTGTGGGGGTGCAGAGCCTGCTTTCAAGTCTGTACCACATTCACTTCAAAAGTTATTCCACAAAAACCCGTCGAGGTATGCACCAGAGTCCTCGAGGTTCTAGTTGACCCACTTCCCAACCTTGTAGAGACTCGATGGTGGTACCCTTGGAACCGGAATGTCCAAAAATGGGGGTGCAGAGCTTAGTTTTACGTCTCTACCACCTTTCCTTCAAACGTTATCCTCCAAAAACCCGTCGAGGTATGCACCAGAGTCTTCAAGGTTCTGGTTGACCCACTTCCCGACCTCGTAGAGACGCGAGGGTGGCACCGTTGGATCCGGAATGTCCGAAAATGGGGGTGCAGAGCTTGGTTTCAAGTCTCTACCACCATCCCTTCAAAAGTTATCCCCCGAAACCTGTCGAGGTATGCACCAGAGTCCTCGAGGTTCTGGTTGACCCACTTCCCGACCTCGTAGAGACTCCAGGGTGGCACCGTTGGATCCGGAATGTCCGAAAATGGGGGTGCAGAGCTTGGTTTCAAGTCTCTACCACCATCCCTTCAAAAGTTATCCCCCGAAACCTGTCGAGGTATGCACCAGAGTCCTCGAGGTTCTGGTTGACCCACTTCCCGACCTCGTAGAGACTCGAGGGTGGCACCGTTGGATCCGGAATGTCCGAAAATGGGGGTGCAGAGCTTGGTTTCAAGTCTCTACCACCATCCCTTCAAAAGTTATCCCCCGAAAACCAGTGGAGGTATGATAATGACATGGTGCTAGGGTTATAACCTAACACTGATGGCATCACAGAGCCCATGCTAGATCAAAGCACAGTGTCTGTGACGTCATCACGTTGCCTTTGATGACATCACAGCCACCTAACATTCTGATGTGTTCACTTGTGTGTGTGTGTATGTGTGTTGTGGGTGTGGGTGTGTGTGTGTGTGTGTGTGTGTGTGTGTGCAGACAAAGTTATGGGGGTGCAGAGCCTGCTTTCAAGTCTGTACCACATTCACTTCAAAAGTTATTCCACAAAAACCCGTCCAGGTATGCACCAGAGTCCTCGAGGTTCTAGTTGACCCACTTCCCAACCTCGTAGAGACTCGATGGTGGTACCCTTGGATCCGGAATGTCCAAAAATGGGGGTGCAGAGCTTAGTTTCACGTCTCTACCACCTTTCCTTCAAACGTTATCCTCCAAAAACCCGTCGAGGTATGCACCAGAGTCTTCAAGGTTCTGGTTGACCCACTTCCCGACGTCGTAGAGACGCGAGGGTGGCACCGTTGGATCCGGAATGTCCAGAAATAGGGGTGCAGAGCTTGGTTTCAAGTCTCTACCACCATCCCTTCAAAAGTTATCCCCCGAAACCTGTCGAGGTATGCACCAGAGTCCTCGAGGTTCTGGTTGACCCACTTCCCGACCTCGTAGAGACTCGAGGGTGGCACCGTTGGATCCGGAATGTCCGAAAATGGGGGTGCAGAGCTTGGTTTCAAGTCTCTACCACCATCCCTTCAAAAGTTATCCCCCGAAAACCAGTGGAGGTATGATAATGACATGGTGCTAGGGTTATAACCTAACACTGATGGCATCACAGAGCCCATGCTAGATCAAAGCACAGTGTCTGTGACGTCATCACGTTGCCTTTGATGACATCACAGCCACCTAACATTCTGATGTGTTCACTTGTGTGTGTGTGTATGTGTGTTGTGGGTGTGGGTGTGTGTGTGTGTGTGTGTGTGTGCAGACAAAGTTATGGGGGTGCAGAGCCTGCTTTCAAGTCTGTACCACATTCACTTCAAAAGTTATTCCACAAAAACCCGTCGAGGTATGCACCAGAGTCCTCGAGGTTCTAGTTGACCCACTTCCCAACCTTGTAGAGACTCGATGGTGGTACCCTTGGATCCGGAATGTCCAAAAATGGGGGTGCAGAGCTTAGTTTCACGTCTCTACCACCTTTCCTTCAAACGTTATCCTCCAAAAACCCGTCGAGGTATGCACCAGAGTCTTCAAGGTTCTGGTTGACCCACTCCCCGACCTCGTAGAGACTCGATGGTGGCACCGTTGGATCCGGAATGTCCGCAAATGGGGGTGCAGAGCTTGGTTTCAAGTCTCTACCACCATCCCTTCAAAAGTTATCCCCCGAAACCTGTCGAGGTATGCACCAGAGTCCTCGAGGTTCTGGTTGACCCACTTCCCGACCTCGTAGAGACTCGAGGGTGGCACCGTTGGATCCGGAATGTCCGAACATGGGGGTGCAGAGCTTGGTTTCAAGTCTCTACCACCATCCCTTCAAAAGTTATCCCCCGAAAACCAGTGGAGGTATGATAATGACATGGTGCTAGGGTTATAACCTAACACTGATGGCATCACAGAGCCCATGCTAGATCAAAGCACAGTGTCTGTGACGTCATCACGTTGCCTTTGATGACATCACAGCCACCTAACATTCTGATGTGTTCACTTGTGTGTGTGTGTATGTGTGTTGTGGGTGTGGGTGTGTGTGTGTGTGTGTGTGTGTGTGTGCAGACAAAGTTATGGGGGTGCAGAGCCTGCTTTCAAGTCTGTACCACATTCACTTCAAAAGTTATTCCACAAAAACCCGTCGAGGTATGCACCAGAGTCCTCGAGGTTCTAGTTGACCCACTTCCCAACCTTGTAGAGACTCGATGGTGGTACCCTTGGATCCGGAATGTCCAAAAATGGGGGTGCAGAGCTTAGTTTCACGTCTCTACCACCTTTCCTTCAAACGTTATCCTCCAAAAACCCGTCGAGGTATGCACCAGAGTCTTCAAGGTTCTGGTTGACCCACTTCCCGACCTCGTAGAGACGCGAGGGTGGCACCGTTGGATCCGGAATGTCCAGAAATGGGGGTGCAGAGCTTGGTTTCAAGTCTCTACCACCATCCCTTCAAAAGTTATCCCCCGAAAACCAGTGGAGGTATGATAATGACATGGTGCTAGGGTTATAACCTAACACTGATGGCATCACAGAGCCCATGCTAGATCAAAGCACAGTGTCTGTGACGTCATCACGTTGCCTTTGATGACATCACAGCCACCTAACATTCTGATGTGTTCACTTGTGTGTGTGTGTATGTGTGTTGTGGGTGTGGGTGTGTGTGTGTGTGTGTGTGTGTGCAGACAAAGTTATGGGGGTGCAGAGCCTGCTTTCAAGTCTGTACCACATTCACTTCAAAAGTTATTCCACAAAAACCCGTCCAGGTATGCACCAGAGTCCTCGAGGTTCTAGTTGACCCACTTCCCAACCTTGTAGAGACTCGATGGTGGTACCCTTGGATCCGGAATGTCCAAAAATGGGGGTGCAGAGCTTAGTTTCACGTCTCTACCACCTTTCCTTCAAACGTTATCCTCCAAAAACCCGTCGAGGTATGCACCAGAGTCTTCAAGGTTCTGGTTGACCCACTTCCCGACCTCGTAGAGACGCGAGGGTGGCACCGTTGGATCCGGAATGTCCAGAAATGGGGGTGCAGAGCTTGGTTTCAAGTCTCTACCACCATCCCTTCAAAAGTTAGCTCCCGAAACCTGTCGAGGTATGCACCAGAGTCCTCGAGGTTCTGGTTGACCCACTTCCCGACGTCGTAGAGACTCGATGGTGGCACCGTTGGATCCGGAATGTCCGAAAATGGGGGTGCAGAGCTTGGTTTCAAGTCTCTACCACCATCCCTTCAAAAGTTATCCCCCGAAACCTGTCGAGGTATGCACCAGAGTCCTCGAGGTTCTGGTTGACCCACTTCCCGACCTCGTAGAGACTCGAGGGTGGCACCGTTGGATCCGGAATGTCCGAAAATGGGGGTGCAGAGCTTGGTTTCAAGTCTCTACCACCATCCCTTCAAAAGTTATCCCCCGAAAACCAGTGGAGGTATGATAATGACATGGTGCTAGGGTTATAACCTAACACTGATGGCATCACAGAGCTCATGCTAGATCAAAGCACAGTGTCTGTGACGTCATCACGTTGCCTTTGATGACATCACAGCCACCTAACATTCTGATGTGTTCACTTGTGTGTGTGTGTATGTGTGTTGTGGGTGTGGGTGTGTGTGTGTGTGTGTGTGTGTGTGTGTGCAGACAAAGTTATGGGGGTGCAGAGCCTGCTTTCAAGTCTGTACCACATTCACTTCAAAAGTTATTCCACAAAAACCCGTCCAGGTATGCACCAGAGTCCTCGAGGTTCTAGTTGACCCACTTCCCAACCTTGTAGAGACTCGATGGTGGTACCCTTGGATCCGGAATGTCCAAAAATGGGGGTGCAGAGCTTAGTTTCACGTCTCTACCACCTTTCCTTCAAACGTTATCCTCCAAAAACCCGTCGAGGTATGCACCAGAGTCCTCGAGGTTCTAGTTGACCCACTTCCCAACCTTGTAGAGACTCGATGGTGGTACCCTTGGATCCGGAATGTCCGAAAATGGGGGTGCAGAGCTTGGTTTCAAGTCTCTACCACCATCCCTTCAAAAGTTATCCCCCGAAACCTGTCGAGGTATGCACCAGAGTCCTCGAGGTTCTGGTTGACCCACTTCCCGACCTCGTAGAGACTCGAGGGTGGCACCGTTGGATCCGGAATGTCCGAAAATGGGGGTGCAGAGCTTAGTTTCAAGTATCTACCACCATCCCTTCAAAAGTTATCCCCCGAAAACCAGTGGAGGTATGATAATGACATGGTGCTAGGGTTATAACCTAACACTGATGGCATCACAGAGCCCATGCTAGATCAAAGCACAGTGTCTGTGACGTCATCACGTTGCCTTTGATGACATCACAGCCACCTAACATTCTGATGTGTTCACTTGTGTGTGTGTGTGTATGTGTGTTGTGGGTGTGTGTGTGTGTGTGTGTGTGTGTGTGTGTGTGCAGACAAAGTTATGGGGGTGCAGAGCCTGCTTTCAAGTCTGTACCACATTCACTTCAAAAGTTATTCCACAAAAACCCGTCCAGGTATGCACCAGAGTCCTCGAGGTTCTAGTTGACCCACTTCCCAACCTTGTAGAGACTCGATGGTGGTACCCTTGGATCCGGAATGTCCAAAAATGGGGGTGCAGAGCTTAGTTTCACGTCTCTACCACCTTTCCTTCAAACGTTATCCTCCAAAAACCCGTCGAGGTATGCACCAGAGTCCTCAAGGTTCTGGTTGACCCACTTCCCGACCTCGTAGAGACGCGAGGGTGGCACCGTTGGATCCGGAATGTCCGAAAATGGGGGTGCAGAGCTTGGTTTCAAGTCTCTACCACCATCCCTTCAAAAGTTATCCCCCGAAACCTGTCGAGGTATGCACCAGAGTACTCGAGGTTCTGGTTGACCCACTTCCCGACCTCGTAGAGACTCCAGGGTGGCACCGCTGGATCCGGAATGTCCGAAAATGGGGGTGCAGAGCTTGGTTTCAAGTCTCTACCACCATCCCTTCAAAAGTTATCCCCCGAAACCTGTCGAGGTATGCACCAGAGTCCTCGAGGTTCTGGTTGACCCACTTCCCGACCTCGTAGAGACTCGAGGGTGGCACCGTTGGATCCGGAATGTCCGAAAATGGGGGTGCAGAGCTTAGTTTCAAGTCTCTACCACCATCCCTTCAAAAGTTATCCCCCGAAAACCAGTGGAGGTATGATAATGACATGGTGCTAGGGTTATAACCTAACACTGGTGGCATCACAGAGCCCATGCTAGATCAAAGCACAGTGTCTGTGACGTCATCACGTTGCCTTTGATGACATCACAGCCACCTAACATTCTGATGTGTTCACTTGTGTGTGTGTGTATGTGTGTTGTGGGTGTGGGTGTGTGTGTGTGTGTGTGTGTGTTTGTGCAGACAAAGTTATGGGGGTGCAGAGCCTGCTTTCAAGTCTGTACCACATTCACTTCAAAAGTTATTCCACAAAAACCCGTCCAGGTATGCACCAGAGTCCTCGAGGTTCTAGTTGACCCACTTCCCAACCTTGTAGAGACTCGATGGTGGTACCCTTGGATCCGGAATGTCCAAAAATGGGGGTGCAGAGCTTAGTTTCACGTCTCTACCACCTTTCCTTCAAACGTTATCCTCCAAAAACCCGTCGAGGTATGCACCAGAGTCTTCAAGGTTCTGGTTGACCCACTTCCCGACCTCGTAGAGACGCGAGGGTGGCACCGTTGGATCCGGAATGTCCAGAAATGGGGGTGCAGAGCTTGGTTTCAAGTCTCTACCACCATCCCTTCAAAAGTTAGCCCCCGAAACCTGTCGAGGTATGCACCAGAGTCCTCGAGGTTCTGGTTGACCCACTTCCCGACGTCGTAGAGACTCGATGGTGGCACCGTTGGATCCGGAATGTCCGAAAATGGGGGTGCAGAGCTTGGTTTCAAGTCTCTACCACCATCCCTTCAAAAGTTATCCCCCGAAACCTGTCGAGGTATGCACCAGAGTCCTCGAGGTTCTGGTTGAACCACTTCCCGACCTCGTAGAGACTCGAGGGTGGCACCGTTGGATCCGGAATGTCCGAAAATGGGGGTGCAGAGCTTGGTTTCAAGTCTCTACCACCATCCCTTCAAAAGTTATCCCCCGAAAACCAGTGGAGGTATGATAATGACATGGTGCTAGGGTTATAACCTAACACTGATGGCATCACAGAGCCCATGCTAGATCAAAGCACAGTGTCTGTGACGTCATCACGTTGCCTTTGATGACATCACAGCCACCTAACATTCTGATGTGTTCACTTGTGTGTGTGTGTATGTGTGTTGTGGGTGTGGGTGTGTGTGTGTGTGTGTGTGTGTGCAGACAAATTTATGGGGGTGCAGAGCCTGCTTTCAAGTCTGTACCACATTCACTTCAAAAGTTATTCCACAAAAACCCGTCCAGGTATGCACCAGAGTCCTCGAGGTTCTAGTTGACCCACTTCCCAACCTTGTAGAGACTCGATGGTGGTACCCTTGGATCCGGAATGTCCAAAAATGGGGGTGCAGAGCTTAGTTTCACGTCTCTACCACCTTTCCTTCAAACGTTATCCTCCAAAAACCCGTCGAGGTATGCACCAGAGTCCTCAAGGTTCTGGTTGACCCACTTCCCGACCTCGTAGAGACGCGAGGGTGGCACTGTTGGATCCGGAATGTCCGAAAATGGGGGTGCAGAGCTTGGTTTCAAGTCTCTACCACCATCCCTTCAAAAGTTATCCCCCGAAACCTGTCGAGGTATGCACCAGAGTCCTCGAGGTTCTGGTTGACCCACTTCCCGACCTCGTAGAGACTCGAGGGTGGCACCGTTGGATCCGGAATGTCCGAAAATGGGTGTGCAGAGCTTAGTTTCAAGTCTCTACCACCATCCCTTCAAAAGTTATCCCCCGAAAACCAGTGGAGGTATGATAATGACATGGTGCTAGGGTTATAACCTAACACTGATGGCATCACAGAGCCCATGCTAGATCAAAGCACAGTGTCTGTGACGTCATCACGTTGCCTTTGATGACATCACAGCCACCTAACATTCTGATGTGTTCACTTGTGTGTGTGTGTGTATGTGTGTTGTGGGTGTGTGTGTGTGTGTGTGTGTATGTGTGTTTGTGCAGACAAAGTTATGGGGGTGCAGAGCCTGCTTTCAAGTCTGTACCACATTCACTTCAAAAGTTATTCCACAAAAACCCGTCCAGGTATGCACCAGAGTCCTCGAGGTTCTAGTTGACCCACTTCCCAACCTTGTAGAGACTCGATGGTGGTACCCTTGGATCCGGAATGTCCAAAAATGGGGGTGCAGAGCTTAGTTTCACGTCTCTACCACCTTTCCTTCAAACGTTATCCTCCAAAAACCCGTCGAGGTATGCACCAGATTCCTCAAGGTTCTGGTTGACCCACTTCCCGACCTCGTAGAGACGCGAGGGTGGCACCGTTGGATCCGGAATGTCCGAAAATGGGGGTGCAGAGCTTGGTTTCAAGTCTCTACCACCATCCCTTCAAAAGTTATCCCCCGAAACCTGTCGAGGTATGCACCAGAGTACTCGAGGTTCTGGTTGACCCACTTCCCGACCTCGTAGAGACTCCAGGGTGGCACCGCTGGATCCGGAATGTCCGAAAATGGGGGTGCAGAGCTTGGTTTCAAGTCTCTACCACCATCCCTTCAAAAGTTATCCCCCGAAACCTGTCGAGGTATGCACCAGAGTCCTCGAGGTTCTGGTTGACCCACTTCCCGACCTCGTAGAGCCTCGAGGGTGGCACCGTTGGATCCGGAATGTCCGAAAATGGGGGTGCAGAGCTTAGTTTCAAGTCTCTACCACCATCCCTTCAAAAGTTATCCCCCGAAAACCAGTGGAGGTATGATAATGACATGGTGCTAGGGTTATAACCTAACACTGGTGGCATCACAGAGCCCATGCTAGATCAAAGCACAGTGTCTGTGACGTCATCACGTTGCCTTTGATGACATCACAGCCACCTAACATTCTGATGTGTTCACTTGTGTGTGTGTGTATGTGTGTTGTGGGTGTGGGTGTGTGTGTGTGTGTGTGTGTGTTTGTGCAGACAAAGTTATGGGGGTGCAGAGCCTGCTTTCAAGTCTGTACCACATTCACTTCAAAAGTTATTCCACAAAAACCCGTCGAGGTATGCACCAGAGTCCTCGAGGTTCTAGTTGACCCACTTCCCAACCTTGTAGAGACTCGATGGTGGTACCCTTGGATCCGGAATGTCCCAAAATGGGGGTGCAGAGCTTAGTTTCACGTCTCTACCACCTTTCCTTCAAACGTTATCCTCCAAAAACCCGTCGAGGTATGCACCAGAGTCTTCAAGGTTCTGGTTGACCCACTTCCCGACCTCGTAGAGACGCGAGGGTGGCACCGTTGGATCCGGAATGTCCAGAAATGGGGGTGCAGAGCTTGGTTTCAAGTCTCTACCACCATCCCTTCAAAAGTTAGCCCCCGAAACCTGTCGAGGTATGCACCAGAGTCCTCGAGGTTCTGGTTGACCCACTTCCCGACGTCGTAGAGACTCGATGGTGGCACCGTTGGATCCGGAATGTCCGAAAATGGGGGTGCAGAGCTTGGTTTCAAGTCTCTACCACCATCCCTTCAAAAGTTATCCCCCGAAACCTGTCGAGGTATGCACCAGAGTCCTCGAGGTTCTGGTTGAACCACTTCCCGACCTCGTAGAGACTCGAGGGTGGCACCGTTGGATCCGGAATGTCCGAAAATGGGGGTGCGGAGCTTGGTTTCAAGTCTCTACCACCATCCCTTCAAAAGTTATCCCCCGAAAACCAGTGGAGGTATGATAATGACATGGTGCTAGGGTTATAACCTAACACTGATGGCATCACAGAGCCCATGCTAGATCAAAGCACAGTGTCTGTGACGTCATCACGTTGCCTTTGATGACATCACAGCCACCTAACATTCTGATGTGTTCACTTGTGTGTGTGTGTATGTGTGTTGTGGGTGTGGGTGTGTGTGTGTGTGTGTGTGTGTGTGTGTGTGTGCAGACAAAGTTATGGGGGTGCAGAGCCTGCTTTCAAGTCTGTACCACATTCACTTCAAAAGTTATTCCACAAAAACCCGTCCAGGTATGCACCAGAGTCCTCGAGGTTCTAGTTGACCCACTTCCCAACCTTGTAGAGACTCGATGGTGGTACCCTTGGATCCGGAATGTCCAAAAATGGGGGTGCAGAGCTTAGTTTCACGTCTCTACCACCTTTCCTTCAAACGTTATCCTCCAAAAACCCATCGAGGTATGCACCAGAGTCCTCGAGGTTCTGGTTGACCCACTTCCCGACCTCGTAGAGACGCGAGGGTGGTACCGTTGGATCCGGAATGTCCGAAAATGGGGGTGCAGAGCTTGGTTTCAAGTCTCTACCACCATCCCTTCAAAAGTTATCCCCCGAAACCTGTCGAGGTATGCACCAGAGTACTCGAGGTTCTGGTTGACCCACTTCCCGACCTCGTAGAGACTCCAGGGTGGCACCGTTGGATCCGGAATGTCCGAAAATGGGGGTGCAGAGCTTGGTTTCAAGTCTCTACCACCATCCCTTCAAAAGTTATCCCCCGAAAACCAGTGGAGGTATGATAATGACATGGTGCTAGGGTTATAACCTAACACTGATGGCATCACAGAGCCCATGCTAGATCAAAGCACAGTGTCTGTGACGTCATCACGTTGCCTTTGATGACATCACAGCCACCTAACATTCTGATGTGTTCACTTGTGTGTGTGTGTATGTGTGTTGTGGGTGTGGGTGTGTGTGTGTGTGTGTGTGTGTGTGCAGACAAAGTTATGGGGGTGCAGAGCCTGCTTTCAAGTCTGTACCACATTCACTTCAAAAGTTATTCCACAAAAACCCGTCCAGGTATGCACCAGAGTCCTCGAGGTTCTAGTTGACCCACTTCCCAACCTTGTAGAGACTCGATGGTGGTACCCTTGGATCCGGAATGTCCAAAAATGGGGGTGCAGAGCTTAGTTTCACGTCTCTACCACCTTTCCTTCAAACGTTATCCTCCAAAAACCCGTCGAGGTATGCACCAGAGTCTTCAAGGTTCTGGTTGACCCACTTCCCGACCTCGTAGAGACGCGAGGGTGGCACCGTTGGATCCGGAATGTCCAGAAATGGGGGTGCAGAGCTTGGTTTCAAGTCTCTACCACCATCCCTTCAAAAGTTATCCCCCGAAACCTGTCGAGGTATGCACCAGAGTACTCGAGGTTCTGGTTGACCCACTTCCCGACCTCGTAGAGACTCCAGGGTGGCACCGCTGGATCCGGAATGTCCGAAAATGGGGGTGCAGAGCTTGGTTTCAAGTCTCTACCACCATCCCTTCAAAAGTTATCCCCCGAAACCTGTCGAGGTATGCACCAGAGTCCTCGAGGTTCTGGTTGACCCACTTCCCGACCTCGTAGAGACTCGAGGGTGGCACCGTTGGATCCGGAATGTCCGAAAATGGGGGTGCAGAGCTTAGTTTCAAGTCTCTACCACCATCCCTTCAAAAGTTATCCCCCGAAAACCAGTGGAGGTATGATAATGACATGGTGCTAGGGTTATAACCTAACACTGATGGCATCACAGAGCCCATGCTAGATCAAAGCACAGTGTCTGTGACGTCATCACGTTGCCTTTGATGACATCACAGCCACCTAACATTCTGATGTGTTCACTTGTGTGTGTGTGTGTATGTGTGTTGTGGGTGTGTGTGTGTGTGTGTGTGTGTGTGTGTGTGTGCAGACAAAGTTATGGGGGTGCAGAGCCTGCTTTCAAGTCTGTACCACATTCACTTCAAAAGTTATTCCACAAAAACCCGTCCAGGTATGCACCAGAGTCCTCGAGGTTCTAGTTGACCCACTTCCCAACCTTGTAGAGACTCGATGGTGGCACCCTTGGATCCGGAATATCCAAAAATGGGGGTGCAGAGCTTAGTTTCACGTCTCTACCACCTTTCCTTCAAACGTTATCCTCCAAAAACCCATCGAGATATGCACCAGAGTCCTCGAGGTTCTGGTTGACCCACTTCCCGACGTCGTAGAGACTCGATGGTGGCACCGTTGGATCCGGAATGTCCGAAAATGGGGGTGCAGAGCTTGGTTTCAAGTCTCTACCACCATCCCTTCAAAAGTTATCCCCCAAAACCTGTCGAGGTATGCACCAGAGTCCTCGAGGTTCTGGTTGACCCACTTCCCGACCTCGTAGAGACTCGAGGGTGGCACCGTTGGATCCGGAATGTCCGAAAATGGGGGTGCAGAGCTTGGTTTCAAGTCTCTACCACCATCCCTTCAAAAGTTATCCCCCGAAAACCAGTGGAGGTATGATAATGACATGGTGCTAGGGTTATAACCTAACACTGATGGCATCACAGAGCCCATGCTAGATCAAAGCACAGTGTCTGTGACGTCATCACGTTGCCTTTGATGACATCACAGCCACCTAACATTCTGATGTGTTCACTTGTGTGTGTGTGTATGTGTGTTGTGGGTGTGTGTGTGTGTGTGTGTGTATGTGTGTTTGTGCAGACAAAGTTATGGGGGTGCAGAGCCTGCTTTCAAGTCTGTACCACATTCACTTCAAAAGTTATTCCACAAAAACCCGTCGAGGTATGCACCAGAGTCCTCGAGGTTCTAGTTGACCCACTTCCCAACCTTGTAGAGACTCGATGTTGGTACCCTTGGATCCGGAATGTCCAAAAATGGGGGTGCAGAGCTTAGTTTCACGTCTCTACCACCTTTCCTTCAAACGTTATCCTCCAAAAACCCGTCGAGGTATGCACCAGAGTCTTCAAGGTTCTGGTTGACCCACTTCCCGACCTCGTAGAGACGCGAGGGTGGCACCGTTGGATCCGGAATGTCCAGAAATGGGGGTGCAGAGCTTGGTTTCAAGTCTCTACCACCATCCCTTCAAAAGTTAGCCCCCGAAACCTGTCGAGGTATGCACCAGAGTCCTCGAGGTTCTGGTTGACCCACTTACCGACGTCGTAGAGACTCGATGGTGGCACCGTTGGATCCGGAATGTCCGAAAATGGGGGTGCAGAGCTTGGTTTCAAGTCTCTACCACCATCCCTTCAAAAGTTATCCCCCGAAACCTGTCGAGGTATGCACCAGAGTCCTCGAGGTTCTGGTTGACCCACTTCCCGACCTCGTAGAGACTCGAGGGTGGCACCGTTGGATCCGGAATGTCCGAAAATGGGGGTGCAGAGCTTGGTTTCAAGTCTCTACCACCATCCCTTCAAAAGTTATCCCCCGAAAACCAGTGGAGGTATGATAATGACATGGTGCTAGGGTTATAACCTAACACTGATGGCATCACAGAGCCCATGCTAGATCAAAGCACAGTGTCTGTGACGTCATCACGTTGCCTTTGATGACATCACAGCCACCTAACATTCTGATGTGTTCACTTGTGTGTGTGTGTATGTGTGTTGTGGGTGTGGGTGTGTGTGTGTGTGTGTGTGTGTGTGTGTGTGTGCAGACAAAGTTATGGGGGTGCAGAGCCTGCTTTCAAGTCTGTACCACATTCACTTCAAAAGTTATTCCACAAAAACCCGTCCAGGTATGCACCAGAGTCCTCGAGGTTCTAGTTGACCCACTTCCCAACCTTGTAGAGACTCGATGGTGGTACCCTTGGATCCGGAATGTCCAAAAATGGGGGTGCAGAGCTTAGTTTCACGTCTCTACCACCTTTCCTTCAAACGTTATCCTCCAAAAACCCGTCGAGGTATGCACCAGAGTCCTCAAGGTTCTGGTTGACCCACTTCCCGACCTCGTAGAGACGCGAGGGTGGCACTGTTGGATCCGGAATGTCCGAAAATGGGGGTGCAGAGCTTGGTTTCAAGTCTCTACCACCATCCCTTCAAAAGTTATCCCCCGAAACCTGTCGAGGTATGCACCAGAGTACTCGAGGTTCTGGTTGACCCACTTCCCGACCTCGTAGAGACTCCAGGGTGGCACCGCTGGATCCGGAATGTCCGAAAATGGGGGTGCAGAGCTTGGTTTCAAGTCTCTACCACCATCCCTTCAAAAGTTAGCCCCTGAAACCTGTCGAGGTATGCACCAGAGTCCTCGAGGTTCTGGTTGACCCACTTCCCGACCTCGTAGAGACTCGAGGGTGGCACCGTTGGATCCGGAATGTCCGAAAATGGGGGTGCAGAGCTTAGTTTCAAGTCTCTACCACCATCCCTTCAAAAGTTATCCCCAGAAAACCAGTGGAGGTATGATAATGACATGGTGCTAGGGTTATAACCTAACACTGATGGCATCACAGAGCCCATGCTAGATCAAAGCACAGTGTCTGTGACGTCATCACGTTGCCTTTGATGACATCACAGCCACCTAACATTCTGATGTGTTCACTTGTGTGTGTGTGTGTATGTGTGTTGTGGGTGTGTGTGTGTGTGTGTGTGTGTGTGTGTGTGTGCAGACAAAGTTATGGGGGTGCAGAGCCTGCTTTCAAGTCTGTACCACATTCACTTCAAAAGTTATTCCACAAAAACCCGTCCAGGTATGCACCAGAGTCCTCGAGGTTCTAGTTGACCCACTTCCCAACCTTGTAGAGACTCGATGGTGGCACCCTTGGATCCGGAATGTCCAAAAATGGGGGTGCAGAGCTTAGTTTCACGTCTCTACCACCTTTCCTTCAAACGTTATCCTCCAAAAACCCATCGAGATATGCACCAGAGTCCTCGAGGTTCTGGTTGACCCACTTCCCGACGTCGTAGAGACTCGATGGTGGCACCGTTGGATCCGGAATGTCCGAAAATGGGGGTGCAGAGCTTGGTTTCAAGTCTCTACCACCATCCCTTCAAAAGTTATCCCCCAAAACCTGTCGAGGTATGCACCAGAGTCCTCGAGGTTCTGGTTGACCCACTTCCCGACCTCGTAGAGACTCGAGGGTGGCACCGTTGGATCCGGAATGTCCGAAAATGGGGGTGCAGAGCTTGGTTTCAAGTCTCTACCACCATCCCTTCAAAAGTTATCCCCCGAAAACCAGTGGAGGTATGATAATGACATGGTGCTAGGGTTATAACCTAACACTGATGGCATCACAGAGCCCATGCTAGATCAAAGCACAGTGTCTGTGACGTCATCACGTTGCCTTTGATGACATCACAGCCACCTAACATTCTGATGTGTTCACTTGTGTGTGTGTGTATGTGTGTTGTGGGTGTGTGTGTGTGTGTGTGTGTATGTGTGTTTGTGCAGACAAAGTTATGGGGGTGCAGAGCCTGCTTTCAAGTCTGTACCACATTCACTTCAAAAGTTATTCCACAAAAACCCGTCGAGGTATGCACCACAGTCCTCGAGGTTCTAGTTGACCCACTTCCCAACCTTGTAGAGACTCGATGGTGGTACCCTTGGATCCGGAATGTCCAAAAATGGGGGTGCAGAGCTTAGTTTCACGTCTCTACCACCTTTCCTTCAAACATTATCCTCCAAAAACCCGTCGAGGTATGCACCAGAGTCTTCAAGGTTCTGGTTGACCCACTTCCCGACCTCGTAGAGACGCGAGGGTGGCACCGTTGGATCCGGAATGTCCAGAAATGGGGGTGCAGAGCTTGGTTTCAAGTCTCTACCACCATCCCTTCAAAAGTTAGCCCCCGAAACCTGTCGAGGTATGCACCAGAGTCCTCGAGGTTCTGGTTGACCCACTTACCGACGTCGTAGAGACTCGATGGTGGCACCGTTGGATCCGGAATGTCCGAAAATGGGGGTGCAGAGCTTGGTTTCAAGTCTCTACCACCATCCCTTCAAAAGTTATCCCCCGAAACCTGTCGAGGTATGCACCAGAGTCCTCGAGGTTCTGGTTGACCCACTTCCCGACCTCGTAGAGACTCGAGGGTGACACCGTTGGATCCGGAATGTCCGAAAATGGGGGTGCAGAGCTTGGTTTCAAGTCTCTACCACCATCCCTTCAAAAGTTATCCCCCGAAAACCAGTGGAGGTATGATAATGACATGGTGCTAGGGTTATAACCTAACACTGATGGCATCACAGAGCCCATGCTAGATCAAAGCACAGTGTCTGTGACGTCATCACGTTGCCTTTGATGACATCACAGCCACCTAACATTCTGATGTGTTCACTTGTGTGTGTGTGTATGTGTGTTGTGGGTGTGGGTGTGTGTGTGTGTGTGTGTGTGTGTGTGTGTGTGCAGACAAAGTTATGGGGGTGCAGAGCCTGCTTTCAAGTCTGTACCACATTCACTTCAAAAGTTATTCCACAAAAACCCGTCCAGGTATGCACCAGAGTCCTCGAGGTTCTAGTTGACCCACTTCCCAACCTTGTAGAGACTCGATGGTGGTACCCTTGGATCCGGAATGTCCAAAAATGGGGGTGCAGAGCTTAGTTTCACGTCTCTACCACCTTTCCTTCAAACGTTATCCTCCAAAAACCCGTCGAGGTATGCACCAGAGTCCTCAAGGTTCTGGTTGACCCACTTCCCGACCTCGTAGAGACGCGAGGGTGGCACTGTTGGATCCGGAATGTCCGAAAATGGGGGTGCAGAGCTTGGTTTCAAGTCTCTACCACCATCCCTTCAAAAGTTATCCCCCGAAACCTGTCGAGGTATGCACCAGAGTACTCGAGGTTCTGGTTGACCCACTTCCCGACCTCGTAGAGACTCCAGGGTGGCACCGCTGGATCCGGAATGTCCGAAAATGGGGGTGCAGAGCTTGGTTTCAAGGCTCTACCACCATCCCTTCAAAAGTTATCCCCCGAAACCTGTCGAGGTATGCACCAGAGTCCTCGAGGTTCTGGTTGACCCACTTCCCGACCTCGTAGAGACTCGAGGGTGGCACCGTTGGATCCGGAATGTCCGAAAATGGGTGTGCAGAGCTTAGTTTCAAGTCTCTACCACCATCCCTTCAAAAGTTATCCCCCGAAAACCAGTGGAGGTATGATAATGACATGGTGCTAGGGTTATAACCTAACACTGATGGCATCACAGAGCCCATGCTAGATCAAAGCACAGTGTCTGTGACGTCATCACGTTGCCTTTGATGACATCACAGCCACCTAACATTCTGATGTGTTCACTTGTGTGTGTGTGTGTATGTGTGTTGTGGGTGTGTGTGTGTGTGTGTGTGTGTGTGTGTGTGTGTGCAGACAAAGTTATGGGGGTGCAGAGCCTGCTTTCAAGTCTGTACCACATTCACTTCAAAAGTTATTCCACAAAAACCCGTCCAGGTATGCACCAGAGTCCTCGAGGTTCTAGTTGACCCACTTCCCAACCTTGTAGAGACTCGATGGTGGTACCCTTGGATCCGGAATGTCCAAAAATGGGGGTGCAGAGCTTAGTTTCACGTCTCTACCACCTTTCCTTCAAACGTTATCCTCCAAAAACCCGTCGAGGTATGCACCAGAGTCCTCGAGGTTCTGGTTGACCCACTTCCCGACCTCGTAGAGACGCGAGGGTGGCACCGTTGGATCCGGAATGTCCGAAAATGGGGGTGCAGAGCTTGGTTTCAAGTCTCTACCACCATCCCTTCAAAAGTTATCCCCCGAAACCTGTCGAGGTATGCACCAGAGTACTCGAGGTTCTGGTTGACCCACTTCCCGACCTCGTAGAGACTCCAGGGTGGCACCGCTGGATCCGGAATGTCCGAAAATGGGGGTGCAGAGCTTGGTTTCAAGTCTCTACCACCATCCCTTCAAAAGTTATCCCCCGAAACCTGTCGAGGTATGCACCAGAGTCCTCGAGGTTCTGGTTGACCCACTTCCCGACCTCGTAAAGACTCGAGGGTGGCACCGTTGGATCCGGAATGTCCGAAAATGGGGGTGCAGAGCTTAGTTTCAAGTCTCTACCACCATCCCTTCAAAAGTTATCCCCCGAAAACCAGTGGAGGTATGATAATGACATGGTGCTAGGGTTATAACCTAACACTGATGGCATCACAGAGCCCATGCTAGATCAAAGCACAGTGTCTGTGACGTCATCACGTTGCCTTTGATGACATCACAGCCACCTAACATTCTGATGTGTTCACTTGTGTGTGTGTGTGTATGTGTGTTGTGGGTGTGTGTGTGTGTGTGTGTGTGTGTGTGTGTGTGTGCAGACAAAGTTATGGGGGTGCAGAGCCTGCTTTCAAGTCTGTACCACATTCACTTCAAAAGTTATTCCACAAAAACCCGTCCAGGTATGCACCAGAGTCCTCGAGGTTCTAGTTGACCCACTTCCCAACCTTGTAGAGACTCGATGGTGGTACCCTTGGATCCGGAATGTCCAAAAATGGGGGTGCAGAGCTTAGTTTCACGTCTCTACCACCTTTCCTTCAAACGTTATCCTCCAAAAACCCGTCGAGGTATGCACCAGAGTCCTCGAGGTTCTAGTTGACCCACTTCCCAACCTTGTAGAGACTCGATGGTGTTACCCTTGGATCCGGAATGTCCGAAAATGGGGGTGCAGAGCTTGGTTTCAAGTCTCTACCACCATCCCTTCAAAAGTTATCCCCCAAAACCTGTCGAGGTATGCACCAGAGTCCTCGAGGTTCTGGTTGACCCACTTCCCGACCTCGTAGAGACTCGAGGGTGGTACCGTTGGATCCGGAATGTCCGAAAATGGGGGTGCAGAGCTTGGTTTCAAGTCTCTACCACCATCCCTTCAAAAGTTATCCCCCGAAAACCAGTGGAGGTATGATAATGACATGGTGCTAGGGTTATAACCTAACACTGATGGCATCACAGAGCCCATGCTAGATCAAAGCACAGTGTCTGTGACGTCATCACGTTGCCTTTGATGACATCACAGCCACCTAACATTCTGATGTGTTCACTTGTGTGTGTGTGTATGTGTGTTGTGGGTGTGTGTGTGTGTGTGTGTGTATGTGTGTTTGTGCAGACAAAGTTATGGGGGTGCAGAGCCTGCTTTCAAGTCTGTACCACATTCACTTCAAAAGTTATTCCACAAAAACCCGTCGAGGTATGCACCAGAGTCCTCGAGGTTCTAGTTGACCCACTTCCCAACCTTGTAGAGACTCGATGGTGGTACCCTTGGATCCGGAATGTCCAAAAATGGGGGTGCAGAGCTTAGTTTCACGTCTCTACCACCTTTCCTTCAAACGTTATCCTCCAAAAACCCGTCGAGGTATGCACCAGAGTCTTCAAGGTTCTGGTTGACCCACTTCCCGACCTCGTAGAGACGCGAGGGTGGCACCGTTGGATCCGGAATGTCCAGAAATGGGGGTGCAGAGCTTGGTTTCAAGTCTCTACCACCATCCCTTCAAAAGATAGCCCCCGAAACCCGTCGAGGTATGCACCAGAGTCTTCAAGGTTCTGGTTGACCCACTTCCCGACCTCGTAGAGACGCGAGGGTGGCACCGTTGGATCCGGAATGTCCGAAAATGGGGGTGCAGAGTTTGGTTTCAAGTCTCTACCACCATCCCTTCAAAAGTTACCTGCCGAAACCTGTCGAGGTATGCACCAGAGTACTCGAGGTTCTGGTTGACCCACTTCCCGACCTCGTAGAGACTCCAGGGTGGCACCGTTGGATCCGGAATGTCCGAAAATGGGGGTGCAGAGCTTGGTTTCAAGTCTCTACCACCATCCCTTCAAAAGTTATCCCCCGAAACCTGTCGAGGTATGCACCAGAGTCCTCGAGGTTCTGGTTGACCCACTTCCCGACCTCGTAGAGACTCGAGGGTGGCACCGTTGGATCCGGAATGTCCGAAAATGGGGGTGCAGAGCTTGGTTTCAAGTCTCTACCACCATCCCTTCAAAAGTTATCCCCCGAAAACCAGTGGAGGTATGATAATGACATGGTGCTAGGGTTATAACCTAACACTGATGGCATCACAGAGCCCATGCTAGATCAAAGCACAGTGTCTGTGACGTCATCACGTTGCCTTTGATGACATCACAGCCACCTAACATTCTGATGTGTTCACTTGTGTGTGTGTGTGTATGTGTGTTGTGGGTGTGTGTGTGTGTGTGTGTGTGTGTGTGCAGACAAAGTTATGGGGGTGCAGAGCCTGCTTTCAAGTCTGTACCACATTCACTTCAAAAGTTATTCCACAAAAACCCGTCCAGGTATGCACCAGAGTCCTCGAGGTTCTAGTTGACCCACTTCCCAACCTTGTAGAGACTCGATGGTGGTACCCTTGGATCCGGAATGTCCAAAAATGGGGGTGCAGAGCTTAGTTTCACGTCTCTACCACCTTTCCTTCAAACGTTATCCTCCAAAAACCCGTCGAGGTATGCACCAGAGTCTTCAAGGTTCTGGTTGACCCACTTCCCGACCTCGTAGAGACGCGAGGGTGGCACCGTTGGATCCGGAATGTCCAGAAATGGGGGTGCAGAGCTTGGTTTCAAGTCTCTACCACCATCCCTTCAAAAGATAGCCCCCGAAACCTGTCGAGGTATGCACCAGAGTACTCGAGGTTCTGGTTGACCCACTTCCCGACCTCGTAGAGACTCGATGGTGGCACCGTTGGATCCGGAATGTCCGAAAATGGGGGTGCAGAGCTTGGTTTCAAGTCTCTACCACCATCCCTTCAAAAGTTATCCCCCGAAACCTGTCGAGGTATGCACCAGAGTCCTCGAGTTTCTGGTTGACCCACTTCCCGACCTCGTAGAGACTCGAGGGTGGCACCGTTGGATCCGGAATGTCCGAAAATGGGGGTGCAGAGCTTGGTTTCAAGTCTCTACCACCATCCCTTCAAAAGTTATCCCCCGAAAACCAGTGGAGGTATGATAATGACATGGTGCTAGGGTTATAACCTAACACTGATGGCATCACAGAGCCCATGCTAGATCAAAGCACAGTGTCTGTGACGTCATCACGTTGCCTTTGATGACATCACAGCCACCTAACATTCTGATGTGTTCACTTGTGTGTGTGTGTATGTGTGTTGTGGGTGTGGGTGTGTGTGTGTGTGTGTGTGTGTGTGTGTGTGTGCAGACAAAGTTATGGGGGTGCAGAGCCTGCTTTCAAGTCTGTACCACATTCACTTCAAAAGTTATTCCACAAAAACCCGTCCAGGTATGCACCAGAGTCCTCGAGGTTCTAGTTGACCCACTTCCCAACCTTGTAGAGACTCGATGGTGGTACCCTTGGATCCGGAATGTCCAAAAATGGGGGTGCAGAGCTTAGTTTCACGTCTCTACCACCTTTCCTTCAAACGTTATCCTCCAAAAACCCGTCGAGGTATGCACCAGAGTCCTCAAGGTTCTGGTTGACCCACTTCCCGACCTCGTAGAGACGCGAGGGTGGCACCGTTGGATCCGGAATGTCCAGAAATGGGGGTGCAGAGCTTGGTTTCAAGTCTCTACCACCATCCCTTCAAAAGTTATCCCCCGAAACCTGTCGAGGTATGCACCAGAGTACTCGAGGTTCTGGTTGACCCACTTCCCGACCTCGTAGAGACTCCAGGGTGGCACCGCTGGATCCGGAATGTCCGAAAATGGGGGTGCAGAGCTTGGTTTCAAGTCTCTACCACCATCCCTTCAAAAGTTATCCCCCGAAACCTGTCGAGGTATGCACCAGAGTCCTCGAGTTTCTGGTTGACCCACTTCCCGACCTCGTAGAGACTCGAGGGTGGCACCGTTGGATCCGGAATGTCCGAAAATGGGGGTGCAGAGCTTGGTTTCAAGTCTCTACCACCATCCCTTCAAAAGTTATCCCCCGAAAACCAGTGGAGGTATGATAATGACATGGTGCTAGGGTTATAACCTAACACTGATGGCATCACAGAGCCCATGCTAGATCAAAGCACAGTGTCTGTGACGTCATCACGTTGCCTTTGATGACATCACAGCCACCTAACATTCTGATGTGTTCACTTGTGTGTGTGTGTGTATGTGTGTTGTGGGTGTGTGTGTGTGTGTGTGTGTGTGTGTGTGTGTGCAGACAAAGTTATGGGGGTGCAGAGCCTGCTTTCAAGTCTGTACCACATTCACTTCAAAAGTTATTCCACAAAAACCCGTCCAGGTATGCACCAGAGTCCTCGAGGTTCTAGTTGACCCACTTCCCAACCTTGTAGAGACTCGATGGTGGTACCCTTGGATCCGGAATGTCCAAAAATGGGGGTGCAGAGCTTAGTTTCACGTCTCTACCACCTTTCCTTCAAACGTTATCCTCCAAAAACCCGTCGAGGTATGCACCAGAGTCCTCGAGGTTCTAGTTGACCCACTTCCCAACCTCGTAGAGACTCGATGGTGGTACCCTTGGATCCGGAATGTCCGAAAATGGGGGTGCAGAGCTTGGTTTCAAGTCTCTACCACCATCCCTTCAAAAGTTATCCCCCGAAACCTGTCGAGGTATGCACCAGAGTCCTCGAGGTTCTGGTTGACCCACTTCCCGACCTCGTAGAGACTCGAGGGTGGCACCGTTGGATCCGGAATGTCCGAAAATGGGGGTGCAGAGCTTAGTTTCAAGTCTCTACCACCATCCCTTCAAAAGTTATCCCCCGAAAACCAGTGGAGGTATGATAATGACATGGTGCTAGGGTTATAACCTAACACTGATGGCATCACAGAGCCCATGCTAGATCAAAGCACAGTGTCTGTGACGTCATCACGTTGCCTTTGATGACATCACAGCCACCTAACATTCTGATGTGTTCACTTGTGTGTGTGTGTGTATGTGTGTTGTGGGTGTGTGTGTGTGTGTGTGTGTGTGTGTGTGTGTGTGCAGACAAAGTTATGGGGGTGCAGAGCCTGCTTTCAAGTCTGTACCACATTCACTTCAAAAGTTATTCCACAAAAACCCGTCCAGGTATGCACCAGAGTCCTCGAGGTTCTAGTTGACCCACTTCCCAACCTTGTAGAGACTCGATGGTGGCACCCTTGGATCCGGAATGTCCAAAAATGGGGGTGCAGAGCTTAGTTTCACGTCTCTACCACCTTTCCTTCAAACGTTATCCTCCAAAAACCCATCGAGGTATGCACCAGAGTCCTCGAGGTTCTGGTTGACCCACTTCCCGACGTCGTAGAGACTCGATGGTGGCACCGTTTGATCCGGAATGTCCGAAAATGGGGGTGCAGAGCTTGGTTTCAAGTCTCTACCACCATCCCTTCAAAAGTTATCCCCCAAAACCTGTCGAGGTATGCACCAGAGTCCTCGAGGTTCTGGTTGACCCACTTCCCGACCTCGTAGAGACTCGAGGGTGGTACCGTTGGATCCGGAATGTCCGAAAATGGGGGTGCAGAGCTTGGTTTCAAGTCTCTACCACCATCCCTTCAAAAGTTATCCCCCGAAAACCAGTGGAGGTATGATAATGACATGGTGCTAGGCTTATAACCTAACACTGATGGCATCACAGAGCCCATGCTAGATCAAAGCACAGTGTCTGTGACGTCATCACGTTGCCTTTGATGACATCACAGCCACCTAACATTCTGATGTGTTCACTTGTGTGTGTGTGTATGTGTGTTGTGGGTGTGTGTGTGTGTGTGTGTGTATGTGTGTTTGTGCAGACAAAGTTATGGGGGTGCAGAGCCTGCTTTCAAGTCTGTACCACATTCACTTCAAAAGTTATTCCACAAAAACCCGTCGAGGTATGCACCAGAGTCCTCGAGGTTCTAGTTGACCCACTTCCCAACCTTGTAGAGACTCGATGGTGGTACCCTTGGATCCGGAATGTCCAAAAATGGGGGTGCAGAGCTTAGTTTCACGTCTCTACCACCTTTCCTTCAAACGTTATCCTCCAAAAACCCGTCGAGGTATGCACCAGAGTCTTCAAGGTTCTGGTTGACCCACTTCCCGACCTCGTAGAGACGCGAGGGTGGCACCGTTGGATCCGGAATGTCCAGAAATGGGGGTGCAGAGCTTGGTTTCAAGTCTCTACCACCATCCCTTCAAAAGATAGCCCCCGAAACCCGTCGAGGTATGCACCAGAGTCTTCAAGGTTCTGGTTGACCCACTTCCCGACCTCGTAGAGACGCGAGGGTGGCACCGTTGGATCCGGAATGTCCGAAAATGGGGGTGCAGAGTTTGGTTTCAAGTCTCTACCACCATCCCTTCAAAAGTTACCTGCCGAAACCTGTCGAGGTATGCACCAGAGTACTCGAGGTTCTGGTTGACCCACTTCCCGACCTCGTAGAGACTCCAGGGTGGCACCGTTGGATCCGGAATGTCCGAAAATGGGGGTGCAGAGCTTGGTTTCAAGTCTCTACCACCATCCCTTCAAAAGTTATCCCCCGAAACCTGTCGAGGTATGCACCAGAGTCCTCGAGGTTCTGGTTGACCCACTTCCCGACCTCGTAGAGACTCGAGGGTGGCACCGTTGGATCCGGAATGTCCGAAAATGGGGGTGCAGAGCTTGGTTTCAAGTCTCTACCACCATCCCTTCAAAAGTTATCCCCCGAAAACCAGTGGAGGTATGATAATGACATGGTGCTAGGGTTATAACCTAACACTGATGGCATCACAGAGCCCATGCTAGATCAAAGCACAGTGTCTGTGACGTCATCACGTTGCCTTTGATGACATCACAGCCACCTAACATTCTGATGTGTTCACTTGTGTGTGTGTGTGTATGTGTGTTGTGTGTGTGTGTGTGTGTGTGTGTGTGTGTGTGCAGACAAAGTTATGGGGGTGCAGAGCCTGCTTTCAAGTCTGTACCACATTCACTTCAAAAGTTATTCCACAAAAACCCGTCCAGGTATGCACCAGAGTCCTCGAGGTTCTAGTTGACCCACTTCCCAACCTTGTAGAGACTCGATGGTGGTACCCTTGGATCCGGAATGTCCAAAAATGGGGGTGCAGAGCTTAGTTTCACGTCTCTACCACCTTTCCTTCAAACGTTATCCTCCAAAAACCCGTCGAGGTATGCACCAGAGTCTTCAAGGTTCTGGTTGACCCACTTCCCGACCTCGTAGAGACGCGAGGGTGGCACCGTTGGATCCGGAATGTCCAGAAATGGGGGTGCAGAGCTTGGTTTCAAGTCTCTACCACCATCCCTTCAAAAGTTATCCCCCAAAACCTGTCGAGGTATGCACCAGAGTCCTCGAGGTTCTGGTTGACCCACTTCCCGACCTCGTAGAGACTCGAGGGTGGTACCGTTGGATCCGGAATGTCCGAAAATGGGGGTGCAGAGCTTGGTTTCAAGTCTCTACCACCATCCCTTCAAAAGTTATCCCCCGAAAACCAGTGGAGGTATGATAATGACATGGTGCTAGGGTTATAACCTAACACTGATGGCATCACAGAGCCCATGCTAGATCAAAGCACAGTGTCTGTGACGTCATCACGTTGCCTTTGATGACATCACAGCCACCTAACATTCTGATGTGTTCACTTGTGTGTGTGTGTATGTGTGTTGTGGGTGTGTGTGTGTGTGTGTGTGTATGTGTGTTTGTGCAGACAAAGTTATGGGGGTGCAGAGCCTGCTTTCAAGTCTGTACCACATTCACTTCAAAAGTTATTCCACAAAAACCCGTCGAGGTATGCACCAGAGTCCTCGAGGTTCTAGTTGACCCACTTCCCAACCTTGTAGAGACTCGATGGTGGTACCCT
Source organism: Lutjanus erythropterus (assembly GCF_056507025.1). Lineage (NCBI taxonomy): Eukaryota > Metazoa > Chordata > Actinopteri > Lutjaniformes > Lutjanidae > Lutjanus > Lutjanus erythropterus. Next base: position 33,816,290 of record NC_139333.1, on the reverse strand, counting down.
TGGATCCGGAATGTCCAAAAATGGGGGTGCAGAGCTTAGTTTCACGTCTCTACCACCTTTCCTTCAAACGTTATCCTCCAAAAACCCGTCGAGGTATGCACCAGAGTCTTCAAGGTTCTGGTTGACCCACTTCCCGACCTCGTAGAGACGCGAGGGTGGCACCGTTGGATCCGGAATGTCCAGAAATGGGGGTGCAGAGCTTGGTTTCAAGTCTCTACCACCATCCCTTCAAAAGATAGCCCCCGAAACCCGTCGAGGTATGCACCAGAGTCTTCAAGGTTCTGGTTGACCCACTTCCCGACCTCGTAGAGATGCGAGGGTGGCACCGTTGGATCCGGAATGTCCGAAAATGGGGGTGCAGAGTTTGGTTTCAAGTCTCTACCACCATCCCTTCAAAAGTTACCTGCCGAAACCTGTCGAGGTATGCACCAGAGTACTCGAGGTTCTGGTTGACCCACTTCCCGACCTCGTAGAGACTCCAGGGTGGCACCGTTGGATCCGGAATGTCCGAAAATGGGGGTGCAGAGCTTGGTTTCAAGTCTCTACCACCATCCCTTCAAAAGTTATCCCCCGAAACCTGTCGAGGTATGCACCAGAGTCCTCGAGGTTCTGGTTGACCCACTTCCCGACCTCGTAGAGACTCGAGGGTGGCACCGTTGGATCCGGAATGTCCGAAAATGGGGGTGCAGAGCTTGGTTTCAAGTCTCTACCACCATCCCTTCAAAAGTTATCCCCCGAAAACCAGTGGAGGTATGATAATGACATGGTGCTAGGGTTATAACCTAACACTGATGGCATCACAGAGCCCATGCTAGATCAAAGCACAGTGTCTGTGACGTCATCACGTTGCCTTTGATGACATCACAGCCACCTAACATTCTGATGTGTTCACTTGTGTGTGTGTGTGTATGTGTGTTGTGGGTGTGTGTGTGTGTGTGTGTGTGTGTGTGTGTGTGCAGACAAAGTTATGGGGGTGCAGAGCCTGCTTTCAAGTCTGTACCACATTCACTTCAAAAGTTATTCCACAAAAACCCGTCCAGGTATGCACCAGAGTCCTCGAGGTTCTAGTTGACCCACTTCCCAACCTTGTAGAGACTCGATGGTGGTACCCTTGGATCCGGAATGTCCAAAAATGGGGGTGCAGAGCTTAGTTTCACGTCTCTACCACCTTTCCTTCAAACGTTATCCTCCAAAAACCCGTCGAGGTATGCACCAGAGTCTTCAAGGTTCTGGTTGACCCACTTCCCGACCTCGTAGAGACGCGAGGGTGGCACCGTTGGATCCGGAATGTCCGAAAATGGGGGTGCAGAGCTTGGTTTCAAGTCTCTACCACCATCCCTTCAAAAGTTATCCCCCGAAACCTGTCGAGGTATGCACCAGAGTACTCGAGGTTCTGGTTGACCCACTTCCCGACCTCGTAGAGACTCCAGGGTGGCACCGCTGGATCCGGAATGTCCGAAAATGGGGGTGCAGAGCTTGGTTTCAAGTCTCTACCACCATCCCTTCAAAAGTTATCCCCCGAAACCTGTCGAGGTATGCACCAGAGTCCTCGAGGTTCTGGTTGACCCACTTCCCGACCTCGTAGAGACTCGAGGGTGGCACCGTTGGATCCGGAATGTCCGAAAATGGGGGTGCAGAGCTTAGTTTCAAGTCTCTACCACCATCCCTTCAAAAGTTATCCCCCGAAAACCAGTGGAGGTATGATAATGACATGGTGCTAGGGTTATAACCTAACACTGATGGCATCACAGAGCCCATGCTAGATCAAAGCACAGTGTCTGTGACGTCATCACGTTGCCTTTGATGACATCACAGCCACCTAACATTCTGATGTGTTCACTTGTGTGTGTGTGTGTATGTGTGTTGTGGGTGTGTGTGTGTGTGTGTGTGTGTGTGTGTGTGTGTGCAGACAAAGTTATGGGGGTGCAGAGCCTGCTTTCAAGTCTGTACCACATTCACTTCAAAAGTTATTCCACAAAAACCCGTCCAGGTATGCACCAGAGTCCTCGAGGTTCGAGTTGACCCACTTCCCAACCTTGTAGAGACTCGATGGTGGCACCCTTGGATCCGGAATGTCCAAAAATGGGGGTGCAGAGCTTAGTTTCACGTCTCTACCACCTTTCCTTCAAACGTTATCCTCCAAAAACCCATCGAGGTATGCACCAGAGTCCTCGAGGTTCTGGTTGACCCACTTCCCGACGTCGTAGAGACTCGATGGTGGCACCGTTTGATCCGGAATGTCCGAAAATGGGGGTGCAGAGCTTGGTTTCAAGTCTCTACCACCATCCCTTCAAAAGTTATCCCCCGAAAACCAGTGGAGGTATGATAATGACATGGTGCTAGGGTTATAACCTAACACTGATGGCATCACAGAGCCCATGCTAGATCAAAGCACAGTGTCTGTGACGTCATCACGTTGCCTTTGATGACATCACAGCCACCTAACATTCTGATGTGTTCACTTGTGTGTGTGTGTATGTGTGTTGTGGGTGTGGGTGTGTGTGTGTGTGTGTGTGTGTGTGTGCAGACAAAGTTATGGGGGTGCAGAGCCTGCTTTCAAGTCTGTACCACATTCACTTCAAAAGTTATTCCACAAAAACCCGTCCAGGTATGCACCAGAGTCCTCGAGGTTCTAGTTGACCCACTTCCCAACCTTGTAGAGACTCGATGGTGGCACCCTTGGATCCGGAATGTCCAAAAATGGGGGTGCAGAGCTTAGTTTCACGTCTCTACCACCTTTCCTTCAAACGTTATCCTCCAAAAACCCATCGAGGTATGCACCAGAGTCCTCGAGGTTCTGGTTGACCCACTTCCCGACGTCGTAGAGACTCGATGGTGGCACCGTTTGATCCGGAATGTCCGAAAATGGGGGTGCAGAGCTTGGTTTCAAGTCTCTACCACCATCCCTTCAAAAGTTATCCCCCAAAACCTGTCGAGGTATGCACCAGAGTCCTCGAGGTTCTTTTTGACCCACTTCCCGACCTCGTAGAGACTCGAGGGTGGTACCGTTGGATCCGGAATGTCCGAAAATGGGGGTGCAGAGCTTGGTTTCAAGTCTCTACCACCATCCCTTCAAAAGTTATCCCCCGAAAACCAGTGGAGGTATGATAATGACATGGTGCTAGGGTTATAACCTAACACTGATGGCATCACAGAGCCCATGCTAGATCAAAGCACAGTGTCTGTGACGTCATCACGTTGCCTTTGATGACATCACAGCCACCTAACATTCTGATGTGTTCACTTGTGTGTGTGTGTATGTGTGTTGTGGGTGTGTGTGTGTGTGTGTGTGTATGTGTGTTTGTGCAGACAAAGTTATGGGGGTGCAGAGCCTGCTTTCAAGTCTGTACCACATTCACTTCAAAAGTTATTCCACAAAAACCCGTCGAGGTATGCACCAGAGTCCTCGAGGTTCTAGTTGACCCACTTCCCAACCTTGTAGAGACTCGATGGTGGTACCCTTGGATCCGGAATGTCCAAAAATGGGGGTGCAGAGCTTAGTTTCACGTCTCTACCACCTTTCCTTCAAACGTTATCCTCCAAAAACCCGTCGAGGTATGCACCAGAGTCTTCAAGGTTCTGGTTGACCCACTTCCCGACCTCGTAGAGACGCGAGGGTGGCACCGTTGGATCCGGAATGTCCGAAAA
>NC_139333.1:33802642-33807642 GCF_056507025.1 Lutjanus erythropterus | reverse complement strand
ATAACCTAACACTGATGGCATCACAGAGCCCATGCTAGATCAAAGCACAGTGTCTGTGACGTCATCACGTTGCCTTTGATGACATCACAGCCACCTAACATTCTGATGTGTTCACTTGTGTGTGTGTGTATGTGTGTTGTGGGTGTGGGTGTGTGTGTGTGTGTGTGTGTGTGTGTGCAGACAAAGTTATGGGGGTGCAGAGCCTGCTTTCAAGTCTGTACCACATTCACTTCAAAAGTTATTCCACAAAAACCCGTCCAGGTATGCACCAGAGTCCTCGAGGTTCTAGTTGACCCACTTCCCAACCTTGTAGAGACTCGATGGTGGCACCCTTGGATCCGGAATGTCCAAAAATGGGGTTGCAGAGCTTAGTTTCACGTCTCTACCACCTTTCCTTCAAACGTTATCCTCCAAAAACCCATCGAGGTATGCACCAGAGTCCTCGAGGTTCTGGTTGACCCACTTCCCGACGTCGTAGAGACTCGATGGTGGCACCGTTTGATCCGGAATGTCCGAAAATGGGGGTGCAGAGCTTGGTTTCAAGTCTCTACCACCATCCCTTCAAAAGTTATCCCCCAAAACCTGTCGAGGTATGCACCAGAGTCCTCGAGGTTCTTTTTGACCCACTTCCCGACCTCGTAGAGACTCGAGGGTGGTACCGTTGGATCCGGAATGTCCGAAAATGGGGGTGCAGAGCTTGGTTTCAAGTCTCTACCACCATCCCTTCAAAAGTTATCCCCCGAAAACCAGTGGAGGTATGATAATGACATGGTGCTAGGGTTATAACCTAACACTGATGGCATCACAGAGCCCATGCTAGATCAAAGCACAGTGTCTGTGACGTCATCACGTTGCCTTTGATGACATCACAGCCACCTAACATTCTGATGTGTTCACTTGTGTGTGTGTGTATGTGTGTTGTGGGTGTGTGTGTGTGTGTGTGTGTATGTGTGTTTGTGCAGACAAAGTTATGGGGGTGCAGAGCCTGCTTTCAAGTCTGTACCACATTCACTTCAAAAGTTATTCCACAAAAACCCGTCGAGGTATGCACCAGAGTCCTCGAGGTTCTAGTTGACCCACTTCCCAACCTTGTAGAGACTCGATGGTGGTACCCTTGGATCCGGAATGTCCAAAAATGGGGGTGCAGAGCTTAGTTTCACGTCTCTACCACCTTTCCTTCAAACGTTATCCTCCAAAAACCCGTCGAGGTATGCACCAGAGTCTTCAAGGTTCTGGTTGACCCACTTCCCGACCTCGTAGAGACGCGAGGGTGGCACCGTTGGATCCGGAATGTCCGAAAATGGGGGTGCAGAGCTTGGTTTCAAGTCTCTACCACCATCCCTTCAAAAGTTACCTGCCGAAACCTGTCGAGGTATGCACCAGAGTACTCGAGGTTCTGGTTGACCCACTTCCCGACCTCGTAGAGACGGGAGGGTGGCACCGTTGGATCCGGAATGTCCGAAAATGGGGGTGCAGAGCTTGGTTTCAAGTCTCTACCACCATCCCTTCAAAAGTTATCCCCCGAAACCTGTCGAGGTATGCACCAGAGTCCTCGAGGTTCTGGTTGACCCACTTCCCGACCTCGTAGAGACTCGAGGGTGGCACCGTTGGATCCGGAATGTCCGAAAATGGGGGTGCAGAGCTTAGTTTCAAGTATCTACCACCATCCCTTCAAAAGTTATCCCCCGAAAACCAGTGGAGGTATGATAATGACATGGTGCTAGGGTTATAACCTAACACTGATGGCATCACAGAGCCCATGCTAGATCAAAGCACAGTGTCTGTGACGTCATCACGTTGCCTTTGATGACATCACAGCCACCTAACATTCTGATGTGTTCACTTGTGTGTGTGTGTGTATGTGTGTTGTGGGTGTGTGTGTGTGTGTGTGTGTGTGTGTGTGTGTGCAGACAAAGTTATGGGGGTGCAGAGCCTGCTTTCAAGTCTGTACCACATTCACTTCAAAAGTTATTCCACAAAAACCCGTCCAGGTATGCACCAGAGTCCTCGAGGTTCTACTTGACCCACTTCCCAACCTTGTAGAGACTCGATGGTGGTACCCTTGGATCCGGAATGTCCAAAAATGGGGGTGCAGAGCTTAGTTTCACGTCTCTACCACCTTTCCTTCAAACGTTATCCTCCAAAAACCCGTCGAGGTATGCACCAGAGTCCTCAAGGTTCTGGTTGACCCACTTCCCGACCTCGTAGAGACGCGAGGGTGGCACCGTTGGATCCGGAATGTCCAGAAATGGGGGTGCAGAGCTTGGTTTCAAGTCTCTACCACCATCCCTTCAAAAGTTATCCCCCGAAACCTGTCGAGGTATGCACCAGAGTACTCGAGGTTCTGGTTGACCCACTTCCCGACCTCGTAGAGACTCCAGTGTGGCACCGCTGGATCCGGAATGTCCGAAAATGGGGGTGCAGAGCTTGGTTTCAAGTCTCTACCACCATCCCTTCAAAAGTTATCCCCCGAAACCTGTCGAGGTATGCACCAGAGTCCTCGAGGTTCTGGTTGACCCACTTCCCGACCTCGTAGAGACTCGAGGGTGGCACCGTTGGATCCGGAATGTCCGAAAATGGGGGTGCAGAGCTTAGTTTCAAGTCTCTACCACCATCCCTTCAAAAGTTATCCCCCGAAAACCAGTGGAGGTATGATAATGACATGGTGCTAGGGTTATAACCTAACACTGATGGCATCACAGAGCCCATGCTAGATCAAAGCACAGTGTCTGTGACGTCATCACGTTGCCTTTGATGACATCACAGCCACCTAACATTCTGATGTGTTCACTTGTGTGTGTGTGTGTATGTGTGTTGTGGGTGTGTGTGTGTGTGTGTGTGTGTGTGTGTGTGTGTGCAGACAAAGTTATGGGGGTGCAGAGCCTGCTTTCAAGTCTGTACCACATTCACTTCAAAAGTTATTCCACAAAAACCCGTCCAGGTATGCACCAGAGTCCTCGAGGTTCTAGTTGACCCACTTCCCAACCTTGTAGAGACTCGATGGTGGCACCCTTGGATCCGGAATGTCCAAAAATGGGGGTGCAGAGCTTAGTTTCACGTCTCTACCACCTTTCCTTCAAACGTTATCCTCCAAAAACCCGTCGAGGTATGCACCAGAGTCCTCGAGGTTCTGGTTGACCCACTTCCCGACCTCGTAGAGACGCGAGGGTGGCACCGTTGGATCCGGAATGTCCGAAAATGGGGGTGCAGAGCTTGGTTTCAAGTCTCTACCACCATCCCTTCAAAAGTTATCCCCCAAAACCTGTCGAGGTATGCACCAGAGTCCTCGAGGTTCTGGTTGACCCACTTCCCGACCTCGTAGAGACTCGAGGGTGGTACCGTTGGATCCGGAATGTCCGAAAATGGGGGTGCAGAGCTTGGTTTCAAGTCTCTACCACCATCCCTTCAAAAGTTATCCCCCGAAAACCAGTGGAGGTATGATAATGACATGGTGCTAGGGTTATAACCTAACACTGATGGCATCACAGAGCCCATGCTAGATCAAAGCACAGTGTCTGTGACGTCATCACGTTGCCTTTGATGACATCACAGCCACCTAACATTCTGATGTGTTCACTTGTGTGTGTGTGTATGTGTGTTGTGGGTGTGTGTGTGTGTGTGTGTGTATGTGTGTTTGTGCAGACAAAGTTATGGGGGTGCAGAGCCTGCTTTCAAGTCTGTACCACATTCACTTCAAAAGTTATTCCACAAAAACCCGTCGAGGTATGCACCAGAGTCCTCGAGGTTCTAGTTGACCCACTTCCCAACCTTGTAGAGACTCGATGGTGGTACCCTTGGATCCGGAATGTCCAAAAATGGGGGTGCAGAGCTTAGTTTCACGTCTCTACCACCTTTCCTTCAAACGTTATCCTCCAAAAACCCGTCGAGGTATGCAACAGAGTCTTCAAGGTTCTGGTTGACCCACTTCCCGACCTCGTAGAGACGCGAGGGTGGCACCGTTGGATCCGGAATGTCCAGAAATGGGGGTGCAGAGCTTGGTTTCAAGTCTCTACCACCATCCCTTCAAAAGATAGCCCCCGAAACCTGTCGAGGTATGCACCAGAGTACTCGAGGTTCTGGTTGACCCACTTCCCGACCTCGTAGAGACTCGATGGTGGCACCGTTGGATCCGGAATGTCCGAAAATGGGGGTGCAGAGCTTGGTTTCAAGTCTCTACCACCATCCCTTCAAAAGTTATCCCCCGAAACCTGTCGAGGTATGCACCAGAGTCCTCGAGTTTCTGGTTGACCCACTTCCCGACCTCGTAGAGACTCGAGGGTGGCACCGTTGGATCCGGAATGTCCGAAAATGGGGGTGCAGAGCTTGGTTTCAAGTCTCTACCACCATCCCTTCAAAAGTTATCCCCCGAAAACCAGTGGAGGTATGATAATGACATGGTGCTAGGGTTATAACCTAACACTGATGGCATCACAGAGCCCATGCTAGATCAAAGCACAGTGTCTGTGACGTCATCACGTTGCCTTTGATGACATCACAGCCACCTAACATTCTGATGTGTTCACTTGTGTGTGTGTGTATGTGTGTTGTGGGTGTGGGTGTGTGTGTGTGTGTGTGTGTGTGTGTGTGTGTGCAGACAAAGTTATGGGGGTGCAGAGCCTGCTTTCAAGTCTGTACCACATTCACTTCAAAAGTTATTCCACAAAAACCCGTCCAGGTATGCACCAGAGTCCTCGAGGTTCTAGTTGACCCACTTCCCAACATTGTAGAGACTCGATGGTGGTACCCTTGGATCCGGAATGTCCAAAAATGGGGGTGCAGAGCTTAGTTTCACGTCTCTACCACCTTTCCTTCAAACGTTATCCTCCAAAAACCCGTCGAGGTATGCACCAGAGTCCTCAAGGTTCTGGTTGACCCACTTCCCGACCTCGTAGAGACGCGAGGGTGGCACCGTTGGATCCGGAATGTCCAGAAATGGGGGTGCAGAGCTTGGTTTCAAGTCTCTACCACCATCCCTTCAAAAGTTATCCCCCGAAACCTGT
>NC_139333.1:33784780-33797542 GCF_056507025.1 Lutjanus erythropterus | reverse complement strand
CCCTAGCACCATGTCATTATCATACCTCCACTGGTTTTCAGGGGATAACTTTTGAAGGGATGGTGGTAGAGACTTGAAACCAAGCTCTGCACCCCCATTTTCGGACATTCCGGATCCAACGGTGCCACCCTCGAGTCTCTACGAGGTCGGGAAGTGGGTCAACCAGAACCTCGAGGACTCTGGTGCATACCTCGACAGGTTTCGGGGGATAACTTTTGAAGGGATGGTGGTAGAGACTTGAAACCAAGCTCTGCACCCCCATTTTCGAACATTCCGGATCCAACGGTGCCACTCTCGCGTCTCTACGAGGTCGGGAAGTGGGTCAACCAGAACCTTGAAGACTCTGGTGCATACCTCGACGGGTTTTTGGAGGATAACGTTTGAAGGAAAGGTGGTAGAGACGTGAAACTAAGCTCTGCACCCCCATTTTCGGACATTCCGGATCCAACGGTGCCACCCTCGAGTCTCTACGAGGTCGGGAAGTGGGTCAACCAGAACCTCGAGGACTCTGGTGCATACCTCGACAGGTTTCGGGGGATAACTTTTGAAGGGATGGTGGTAGAGACTTGAAACCAAGCTCTGCACCCCAATTTTCGGACATTCCGGATCCAACGGTGCAACCCTGGAGTCTCTACGAGGTCGGGAAGTGGGTCAACCAGAACCTCGAGTACTCTGGTGCATACCTCGACAGGTTTCGGGGGATAACTTTTGAAGGGATGGTGGTAGAGACTTGAAACCAAGCTCTGCACCCCCATTTTTGGACATTCCGGATCCAACGGTGCCACCCTCGCGTCTCTACGAGGTCGGGAAGTGGGTCAACCAGAACCTTGAGGACTCTGGTGCATACCTCGACGGGTTTTTGGAGGATAACGTTTGAAGTGAATGTGGTACAGACTTGAAAGCAGGCTCTGCACCCCCATAACTTTGTCTGCACACACACACACACACACACACACACACACACCCACACCCACAACACACATACACACACACACAAGTGAACACATCAGAATGTTAGGTGGCTGTGATGTCATCAAAGGCAACGTGATGACGTCACAGACACTGTGCTTTGATCTAGCATGGGCTCTGTGATGCCATCAGTGTTAGGTTATAACCCTAGCACCATGTCATTATCATACCTCCACTGGTTTTCGGGGGATAACTTTTGAAGGGATGGTGGTAGAGACTTGAAACCAAGCTCTGCACCCCCATTTTCGGACATTCCGGATCCAACGGTGCCACCCTCGAGTCTCTACGAGGTCGGGAAGTGGGTCAACCAGAACCTCGAGGACTCTGGTGCATACCTCGACAGGTTTCGGGGGATAACTTTTGAAGGGATGGTGGTAGAGACTTGAAACCAAGCTCTGCACCCCCATTTTCGGACATTCCGGATCCAACGGTGCCACCCTCGCGTCTCTACGAGGTCGGGAAGTGGGTCAACCAGAACCTTGAAGACTCTGGTGCATACCTCGACGGGTTTTTGGAGGATAACGTTTGAAGGAAAGGTGGTAGAGACGTGAAACTAAGCTCTGCACCCCCATTTTTGGACATTCCGGATCCAAGGGTACCACCATCGAGTCCTTACAAGGTTGGGAAGTGGGTCAACTAGAACCTCGAGGACTCTGGTGCATACCTGGACGGGTTTTTGTGGAATAACTTTTGAAGTGAATGTGGTACAGACTTGAAAGCAGGCTCTGCACCCCCATAACTTTGTCTGCACAAACACACACACACACACACACACACCCACACCCACAACACACATACACACACACACAAGTGAACACATCAGAATGTTAGGTGGCTGTGATGTCATCAAAGGCAACGTGATGACGTCACAGACACTGTGCTTTGATCTAGCATGGGCTCTGTGATGCCATCAGTGTTAGGTTATAACCCTAGCACCATGTCATTATCATACCTCCACTGGTTTTCGGGGGATAACTTTTGAAGGGATGGTGGTAGAGACTTGAAACCAAGCTCTGCACCCCCATTTTCGGACATTCCGGATCCAACGGTGCCACCCTCGAGTCTCTACGAGGTCGGGAAGTGGGTCAACCAGAACCTCGAGGACTCTGGTGCATACCTCGACAGGTTTCGGGGGCTAACTTTTGAAGGGATGGTGGTAGAGACTTGAAACCAAGCTCTGCACCCCCATTTTCGGACATTCCGGATCCAACGGTGCCACCGTCGAGTCTCTACGACGTCGGGAAGTGGGTCAACCAGAACCTTGAAGACTCTGGTGCATACCTCGACGGGTTTTTGGAGGATAACATTTGAAGGAAAGGTGGTAGAGACGTGAAACTAAGCTCTGCACCCCCATTTTTGGACATTCCGGATCCAAGGGTACCACCATCGAGTCTCTACAAGGTTGGGAAGTGGGTCAACTAGAACCTCGAGGACTCTGGTGCATACCTGGACGGGTTTTTGTGGAATAACTTTTGAAGTGAATGTGGTACAGACTTGAAAGCAGGCTCTGCACCCCCATAACTTTGTCTGCATACACACACACACACACACACACACACACCCACACCCACAACACACATACACACACACACAAGTGAACACATCAGAATGTTAGGTGGCTGTGATGTCATCAAAGGCAACGTGATGACGTCACAGACACTGTGCTTTGATCTAGCATGGGCTCTGTGATGCCATCAGTGTTAGGTTATAACCCTAGCACCATGTCATTATCATACCTCCACTGGTTTTCGGGGGATAACTTTTGAAGGGATGGTGGTAGAGACTTGAAACCAAGCTCTGCACCCCCATTTTCGGACATTCCGGATCCAACGGTGCCACCCTCGAGTCTCTACGAGGTCGGGAAGTGGGTCAACCAGAACCTCGAGGACTCTGGTGCATACCTCGACAGGTTTCGGGGGCTAACTTTTGAAGGGATGGTGGTAGAGACTTGAAACCAAGCTCTGCACCCCTATTTCTGGACATTCCGGATCCAACGGTGCCACCCTCGCGTCTCTACGACGTCGGGAAGTGGGTCAACCAGAACCTTGAAGACTCTGGTGCATACCTCGACGGGTTTTTGGAGGATAACGTTTGAAGGAAAGGTGGTAGAGACGTGAAACTAAGCTCTGCACCCCCATTTTTGGACATTCCGGATGCAAGGGTACCACCATCGAGTCTCTACAAGGTTGGGAAGTGGGTCAACTAGAACCTCGAGGACTCTGGTGCATACCTGGACGGGTTTTTGTGGAATAACTTTTGAAGTGAATGTGGTACAGACTTGAAAGCAGGCTCTGCACCCCCATAACTTTGTCTGCACACACACACACACACACACACACACACACACCCACACCCACAACACACATACACACACACACAAGTGAACACATCAGAATGTTAGGTGGCTGTGATGTCATCAAAGGCAACGTGATGACGTCACAGACACTGTGCTTTGATCTAGCATGGGCTCTGTGATGCCATAAGTGTTAGGTTATAACCCTAGCACCATGTCATTATCATACCTCCACTGGTTTTCGGGGGATAACTTTTGAAGGGATGGTGGTAGAGACTTGAAACCAAGCTCTGCACCCCCATTTTCGGACATTCCGGATCCAACGGTGCCACCGTCGAGTCTCTACGACGTCGGGAAGTGGGTCAACCAGAACCTTGAAGACTCTGGTGCATACCTCGACCGGTTTTTGGAGGATAACATTTGAAGGAAAGGTGGTAGAGACGTGAAACTAAGCTCTGCACCCCCATTTTTGGACATTCCGGATCCAAGGGTACCACCATCGAGTCTCTACAAGGTTGGGAAGTGGGTCAACTAGAACCTCGAGGACTCTGGTGCATACCTCGACGGGTTTTTGTGGAATAACTTTTGAAGTGAATGTGGTACAGACTTGAAAGCAGGCTCTGCACCCCCATAACTTTGTCTGCACACACACACACACACACACACACACACCCACACCCACAACACACATACACACACACACAAGTGAACACATCAGAATGTTAGGTGGCTGTGATGTCATCAAAGGCAACGTGATGACGTCACAGACACTGTGCTTTGATCTAGCATGGGCTCTGTGATGCCATCAGTGTTAGGTTATAACCCTAGCACCATGTCATTATCATACCTCCACTGGTTTTCGGGGGATAACTTTTGAAGGGATGGTGGTAGAGACTTGAAACCAAGCTCTGCACCCCCATTTTCGGACATTCCGGATCCAACGGTGCCACCCTCGAGTCTCTACGAGGTCGGGAAGTGGGTCAACCAGAACCTCGAGGACTCTGGTGCATACCTCGACAGGTTTCGGGGGATAACTTTTGAAGGGATGGTGGTAGAGACTTGAAACCAAGCTCTGCACCCCCATTTTCGGACATTCCGGATCCAACGGTGCCACCCTGGAGTCTCTACGAGGTCGGGAAGTGGGTCAACCAGAACCTCGAGGACTCTGGTGCATACCTCGACAGGTTTCGGGGGATAACTTTTGAAGGGATGGTGGTAGAGACTTGAAACCAAGCTCTGCACCCCCATTTTCGGACATTCCGGATCCAACGGTGCCACCCTCGCGTCTCTACGAGGTCGGGAAGTGGGTCAACCAGAACCTTGAAGACTCTGGTGCATACCTCGACGGGTTTTTGGAGGATAACGTTTGAAGGAAAGGTGGTAGAGACGTGAAACTAAGCTCTGCACCCCCATTTTTGGACATTCCGGATCCAAGGGTACCACCATCGAGTCCTTACAAGGTTGGGAAGTGGGTCAACTAGAACCTCGAGGACTCTGGTGCATACCTGGACGGGTTTTTGTGGAATAACTTTTGAAGTGAATGTGGTACAGACTTGAAAGCAGGCTCTGCACCCCCATAACTTTGTCTGCACAAACACACACACACACACACACACACCCACACCCACAACACACATACACACACACACAAGTGAACACATCAGAATGTTAGGTGGCTGTGATGTCATCAAAGGCAACGTGATGACGTCACAGACACTGTGCTTTGATCTAGCATGGGCTCTGTGATGCCATCAGTGTTAGGTTATAACCCTAGCACCATGTCATTATCATACCTCCACTGGTTTTCGGGGGATAACTTTTGAAGGGATGGTGGTAGAGACTTGAAACCAAGCTCTGCACCCCCATTTTCGGACATTCCGGATCCAACGGTGCCACCCTCGAGTCTCTACGAGGTCGGGAAGTGGGTCAACCAGAACCTCGAGGACTCTGGTGCATACCTCGACAGGTTTCGGGGGCTAACTTTTGAAGGGATGGTGGTAGAGACTTGAAACCAAGCTCTGCACCCCCATTTTCGGACATTCCGGATCCAACGGTGCCACCGTCGAGTCTCTACGACGTCGGGAAGTGGGTCAACCAGAACCTTGAAGACTCTGGTGCATACCTCGACCGGTTTTTGGAGGATAACATTTGAAGGAAAGGTGGTAGAGACGTGAAACTAAGCTCTGCACCCCCATTTTTGGACATTCCGGATCCAAGGGTACCACCATCGAGTCTCTACAAGGTTGGGAAGTGGGTCAACTAGAACCTCGAGGACTCTGGTGCATACCTCGACGGGTTTTTGTGGAATAACTTTTGAAGTGAATGTGGTACAGACTTGAAAGCAGGCTCTGCACCCCCATAACTTTGTCTGCACACACACACACACACACACACACACACCCACACCCACAACACACATCACGTTGCCTTTGATGACATCACAGCCACCTAACATTCTGATGTGTTCACTTGTGTGTGTGTGTATGACGTCACAGACACTGTGCTTTGATCTAGCATGGGCTCTGTGATGCCATCAGTGTTAGGTTATAACCCTAGCACCATGTCATTATCATACCTCCACTGGTTTTCGGGGGATAACTTTTGAAGGGATGGTGGTAGAGACTTGAAACCAAGCTCTGCACCCCCATTTTCGGACATTCCGGATCCAACGGTGCCACCCTCGAGTCTCTACGAGGTCGGGAAGTGGGTCAACCAGAACCTCGAGGACTCTGGTGCATACCTCGACAGGTTTCGGGGGATAACTTTTGAAGGGATGGTGGTAGAGACTTGAAACCAAGCTCTGCACCCCCATTTTCGGACATTCCGGATCCAACGGTGCCACCCTCGAGTCTCTACGAGGTCGGGAAGTGGGTCAACCAGAACCTCGAGGACTCTGGTGCATACCTCGACAGGTTTCGGGGGCTAACTTTTGAAGGGATGGTGGTAGAGACTTGAAACCAAGCTCTGCACCCCCATTTTCGGACATTCCGGATCCAACGGTGCCACCGTCGAGTCTCTACGACGTCGGGAAGTGGGTCAACCAGAACCTTGAAGACTCTGGTGCATACCTCGACGGGTTTTTGGAGGATAACGTTTGAAGGAAAGGTGGTAGAGACGTGAAACTAAGCTCTGCACCCCCATTTTTGGACATTCCGGATCCAAGGGTACCACCATCGAGTCTCTACAAGGTTGGGAAGTGGGTCAACTAGAACCTCGAGGACTCTGGTGCATACCTCGACGGGTTTTTGTGGAATAACTTTTGAAGTGAATGTGGTACAGACTTGAAAGCAGGCTCTGCACCCCCATAACTTTGTCTGCATACACACACACACACACACACACACACACCCACACCCACAACACACATACACACACACACAAGTGAACACATCAGAATGTTAGGTGGCTGTGATGTCATCAAAGGCAACGTGATGACGTCACAGACACTGTGCTTTGATCTAGCATGGGCTCTGTGATGCCATCAGTGTTAGGTTATAACCCTAGCACCATGTCATTATCATACCTCCACTGGTTTTCGGGGGATAACTTTTGAAGGGATGGTGGTAGAGACTTGAAACCAAGCTCTGCACCCCCATTTTCGGACATTCCGGATCCAACGGTGCCACCCTCGAGTCTCTACGAGGTCGGGAAGTGGGTCAACCAGAACCTCGAGGACTCTGGTGCATACCTCGACAGGTTTCGGGGGATAACTTTTGAAGGGATGGTGGTAGAGACTTGAAACCAAGCTTTGCACCCCCATTTCTCGACATTCCGGATCCAACGGTGCCACCCTCGCGTCTCTACGAGGTCGGGAAGTGGGTCAACCAGAACCTTGAGGACTCTGGTGCATACCTCGACGGGTTTTTGGAGGATAACGTTTGAAGGAAAGGTGGTAGAGACGTGAAACTAAGCTCTGCATCCCCATTTTTGGACATTCCGGATCCAAGGGTACCACCATCGAGTCTCTACAAGGTTGGGAAGTGGGTCAACTAGAACCTCGAGGACTCTGGTGCATACCTGGACGGGTTTTTGTGGAATAACTTTTGAAGTGAATGTGGTACAGACTTGAAAGCAGGCTCTGCACCCCCATAACTTTGTCTGCACACACACACACACACACACACATACACACCCACACCCACAACACACATACACACACACACAAGTGAACACATCAGAATATTAGGTGGCTGTGATGTCATCAAAGGCAACGTGATGACGTCACAGACACTGTGCTTTGATCTAGCATGGGCTCTGTGATGCCATCAGTGTTAGGTTATAACCCTAGCACCATGTCATTATCATACCTCCACTGGTTTTCGGGGGATAACTTTTGAAGGGATGGTGGTAGAGACTTGAAACCAAGCTCTGCACCCCCATTTTCGGACATTCCGGATCCAACGGTGCCACCCTCGCGTCTCTACGAGGTCGGGAAGTGGGTCAACCAGAACCTCGAGGACTCTGGTGCATACCTCGACAGGTTTCGGGGGATAACTTTTGAAGGGATGGTGGTAGAGACTTGAAACCAAGCTCTGCACCCCCATTTCTGGACATTCCGGATCCAACGGTGCCACCCTCGCGTCTCTACGAGGTCGGGAAGTGGGTCAACCAGAACCTTGAAGACTCTGGTGCATACTTTGACGGGTTTTTGGAGGATAACGTTTGAAGGAAAGGTGGTAGAGACGTGAAACTAAGCTCTGCACCCCCATTTTTGGACATTCCGGATCCAAGGGTACCACCATCGAGTCTCTACAAGGTTGGGAAGTGGGTCAACTAGAACCTCGAGGACTCTGGTGCATACCTGGACGGGTTTTTGTGGAATAACTTTTGAAGTGAATGTGGTACAGACTTGAAAGCAGGCTCTGCACCCCCATAACTTTGTCTGCACACACACACACACACACACACACACACACACACCCACACCCACAACACACATACACACACACACAAGTGAACACATCAGAATGTTAGGTGGCTGTGATGTCATCAAAGGCAACGTGATGACGTCACAGACACTGTGCTTTGATCTAGCATGGGCTCTGTGATGCCATCAGTGTTAGGTTATAACCCTAGCACCATGTCATTATCATACCTCCACTGGTTTTCGGGGGATAACTTTTGAAGTGATGGTGGTAGAGACTTGAAACCAAGCTCTGCACCCCCATTTTCGGACATTCCGGATCCAACGGTGCCACCCTCGAGTCTCTACGAGGTCGGGAAGTGGGTCAACCAGAACCTCGAGGACTCTGGTGCATACCTCGACAGGTTTCGGGGGATAACTTTTGAAGGGATGGTGGTAGAGACTTGAAACCAAGCTCTGCACCCCCATTTCTGGACATTCCGGATCCAACGGTGCCACCCTCGCGTCTCTACGAGGTCGGGAAGTGGGTCAACCAGAACCTTGAAGACTCTGGTGCATACCTCGACGGGTTTTTGGAGGATAACGTTTGAAGGAAAGGTGGTAGAGACGTGAAACTAAGCTCTGCACCCCCATTTTTGGACATTCTGGATCCAAGGGTACCACCATCGAGTCTCTACAAGGTTGGGAAGTGGGTCAACTAGAACCTCGAGGACTCTGGTGCATACCTGGACGGGTTTTTGTGGAATAACTTTTGAAGTGAATGTGGTACAGACTTGAAAGCAGGCTCTGCACCCCCATAACTTTGTCTGCACACACACACACACACACACACACACACCCGCACCCACAACACACATACACACACACACAAGTGAACACATCAGAATGTTAGGTGGCTGTGATGTCATCAAAGGCAACGTGATGACGTCACAGACACTGTGCTTTGATCTAGCATGGGCTCTGTGATGCCATCAGTGTTAGGTTATAACCCTAGCACCATGTAATTATCATACCTCCACTGGTTTTCGGGGGATAACTTTTGAAGGGATGGTGGTAGAGACTTGAAACCAAGCTCTGCACCCCCATTTTCGGACATTCCGGATCCAACGGTGCCACCCTGGAGTCTCTACGAGGTCGGGAAGTGGGTCAACCAGAACCTCGAGGACTCTGGTGCATACCTCGACAGGTTTCGGGGGATAACTTTTGAAGGGATGGTGGTAGAGACTTGAAACCAAGCTCTGCACCCCCATTTTCGGACATTCCGGATCCAACGGTGCCACCCTCGCGTCTCTACGAGGTCGGGAAGTGGGTCAACCAGAACCTTGAAGACTCTGGTGCATACCTCGACGGGTTTTTGGAGGATAACGTTTGAAGGAAAGGTGGTAGAGACGTGAAACTAAGCTCTGCACCCCCATTTTTGGACATTCCGGATCCAAGGGTACCACCATCGAGTCCTTACAAGGTTGGGAAGTGGGTCAACTAGAACCTCGAGGACTCTGGTGCATACCTGGACGGGTTTTTGTGGAATAACTTTTGAAGTGAATGTGGTACAGACTTGAAAGCAGGCTCTGCACCCCCATAACTTTGTCTGCACAAACACACACACACACACACACACACCCGCACCCACAACACACATACACACACACACAAGTGAACACATCAGAATGTTAGGTGGCTGTGATGTCATCAAAGGCAACGTGATGACGTCACAGACACTGTGCTTTGATCTAGCATGGGCTCTGTGATGCCATCAGTGTTAGGTTATAACCCTAGCACCATGTCATTATCATACCTCCACTGGTTTTCGGGGGATAACTTTTGAAGGGATGGTGGTAGAGACTTGAAACCAAGCTCTGCACCCCCATTTTCGGACATTCCGGATCCAACGGTGCCACCCTCGAGTCTCTACGAGGTCGGGAAGTGGGTCAACCAGAACCTCGAGGACTCTGGTGCATACCTCGACAGGTTTCGGGGGCTAACTTTTGAAGGGATGGTGGTAGAGACTTGAAACCAAGCTCTGCACCCCCATTTTAGGACATTCCGGATCCAACGGTGCCACCGTCGAGTCTCTACGACGTCGGGAAGTGGGTCAACCAGAACCTTGAAGACTCTGGTGCATACCTCGACGGGTTTTTGGAGGATAACGTTTGAAGGAAAGGTGGTAGAGACGTGAAACTAAGCTCTGCACCCCCATTTTTGGACATTCCGGATCCAAGGGTACCACCATCGAGTCTCTACAAGGTTGGGAAGTGGGTCAACTAGAACCTCGAGGACTCTGGTGCATACCTGGACGGGTTTTTGTGGAATAACTTTTGAAGTGAATGTGGTACAGACTTGAAAGCAGGCTCTGCACCCCCATAACTTTGTCTGCACACACACACACACACACACACACACACACACCCACACCCACAACACACATACACACACACACAAGTGAACACATCAGAATGTTAGGTGGCTGTGATGTCATCAAAGGCAACGTGATGACGTCACAGACACTGTGCTTTGATCTAGCATGGGCTCTGTGATGCCATAAGTGTTAGGTTATAACCCTAGCACCATGTCATTATCATACCTCCACTGGTTTTCGGGGGATAACTTTTGAAGGGATGGTGGTAGAGACTTGAAACCAAGCTCTGTACCCCCATTTTCGGACATTCCGGATCCAACGGTGCCACCGTCGAGTCTCTACGACGTCGGGAAGTGGGTCAACCAGAACCTTGAAGACTCTGGTGCATACCTCGACCGGTTTTTGGAGGATAACATTTGAAGGAAAGGTGGTAGAGACGTGAAACTAAGCTCTGCACCCCCATTTTTGGACATTCCGGATCCAAGGGTACCACCATCGAGTCTCTACAAGGTTGGGAAGTGGGTCAACTAGAACCTCGAGGACTCTGGTGCATACCTCGACGGGTTTTTGTGGAATAACTTTTGAAGTGAATGTGGTACAGACTTGAAAGCAGGCTCTGCACCCCCATAACTTTGTCTGCACACACACACACACACACACACACACACCCACACCCACAACACACATCACGTTGCCTTTGATGACATCACAGCCACCTAACATTCTGATGTGTTCACTTGTGTGTGTGTGTATGACGTCACAGACACTGTGCTTTGATCTAGCATGGGCTCTGTGATGCCATCAGTGTTAGGTTATAACCCTAGCACCATGTCATTATCATACCTCCACTGGTTTTCGGGGGATAACTTTTGAAGGGATGGTGGTAGAGACTTGAAACCAAGCTCTGCACCCCCATTTTCGGACATTCCGGATCCAACGGTGCCACCCTCGAGTCTCTACGAGGTCGGGAAGTGGGTCAACCAGAACCTCGAGGACTCTGGTGCATACCTCGACAGGTTTCGGGGGATAACTTTTGAAGGGATGGTGGTAGAGACTTGAAACCAAGCTCTGCACCCCCATTTCTGGACATTCCGGATCCAACGGTGCCACCCTCGCGTCTCTACGAGGTCGGGAAGTGGGTCAACCAGAACCTTGAAGACTCTGGTGCATACTTTGACGGGTTTTTGGAGGATAACGTTTGAAGGAAAGGTGGTAGAGACGTGAAACTAAGCTCTGCACCCCCATTTTTGGACATTCCGGATCCAAGGGTACCACCATCGAGTCTCTACAAGGTTGGGAAGTGGGTCAACTAGAACCTCGAGGACTCTGGTGCATACCTGGACGGGTTTTTGTGGAATAACTTTTGAAGTGAATGTGGTACAGACTTGAAAGCAGGCTCTGCACCCCCATAACTTTGTCTGCACACACACACACACACACACACACACACACACCCACACCCACAACACACATACACACACACACAAGTGAACACATCAGAATGTTAGGTGGCTGTGATGTCATCAAAGGCAACGTGATGACGTCACAGACACTGTGCTTTGATCTAGCATGGGCTCTGTGATGCCATAAGTGTTAGGTTATAACCCTAGCACCATGTCATTATCATACCTCCACTGGTTTTCGGGGGATAACTTTTGAAGGGATGGTGGTAGAGACTTGAAACCAAGCTCTGCACCCCCATTTTCGGACATTCCGGATCCAACGGTGCCACCGTCGAGTCTCTACGACGTCGGGAAGTGGGTCAACCAGAACCTTGAAGACTCTGGTGCATACCTCGACGGGTTTTTGGAGGATAACATTTGAAGGAAAGGTGGTAGAGACGTGAAACTAAGCTCTGCACCCCCATTTTTGGACATTCCGGATCCAAGGGTACCACCATCGAGTCTCTACAAGGTTGGGAAGTGGGTCAACTAGAACCTCGAGGACTCTGGTGCATACCTCGACGGGTTTTTGTGGAATAACTTTTGAAGTGAATGTGGTACAGACTTGAAAGCAGGCTCTGCACCCCCATAACTTTGTCTGCATACACACACACACACACACACACACACACCCACACCCACAACACACATACACACACACACAAGTGAACACATCAGAATGTTAGGTGGCTGTGATGTCATCAAAGGCAACGTGATGACGTCACAGACACTGTGCTTTGATCTAGCATGGGCTCTGTGATGCCATCAGTGTTAGGTTATAACCCTAGCACCATGTCATTATCATACCTCCACTGGTTTTCGGGGGATAACTTTTGAA
>NC_139333.1:33747280-33777280 GCF_056507025.1 Lutjanus erythropterus | reverse complement strand
CATCAGAATGTTAGGTGGCTGTGATGTCATCAAAGGCAACGTGATGACGTCACAGACACTGTGCTTTGATCTAGCATGGGCTCTGTGATGCCATCAGTGTTAGGTTATAACCCTAGCACCATGTAATTATCATACCTCCACTGGTTTTCGGGGGATAACTTTTGAAGGGATGGAGGTAGAGACTTGAAACCAAGCTCTGCACCCCCATTTTCGGACATTCCGGATCCAACGGTGCCACCCTCGAGTCTCTACGATGTCGGGAAGTGGGTCAACCAGAACCTCGAGGACTCTGGTGCATACCTCGACAGGTTTCGGGGGATAACTTTTGAAGGGATGGTGGTAGAGACTTGAAACCAAGCTCTGCACCCCCATTTCTGGACATTCCGGATCCAACGGTGCCACCCTCGCGTCTCTACGAGGTCGGGAAGTGGGTCAACCAGAACCTTGAAGACTCTGGTGCATACCTCGACGGGTTTTTGGAGGATAACGTTTGAAGGAAAGGTGGTAGAGACGTGAAACTAAGCTCTACACCCCCATTTTTGGACATTCTGGATCCAAGGGTACCACCATCGAGTCTCTACAAGGTTGGGAAGTGGGTCAACTAGAACCTCGAGGACTCTGGTGCATACCTGGACGGGTTTTTGTGGAATAACTTTTGAAGTGAATGTGGTACAGACTTGAAAGCAGGCTCTGCACCCCCATAACTTTGTCTGCATACACACACACACACACACACCCACACCCACAACACACATACACACACACACAAGTGAACACATCAGAATGTTAGGTGGCTGTGATGTCATCAAAGGCAACGTGATGACGTCACAGACACTGTGCTTTGATCTAGCATGGGCTCTGTGATGCCATCAGTGTTAGGTTATAACCCTAGCACCATGTCATTATCATACCTCCACTGGTTTTCGGGGGATAACTTTTGAAGGGATGGTGGTAGAGACTTGAAACCAAGCTCTGCACCCCCATTTTCGGACATTCCGGATCCAACGGTGCCATCCTCGAGTCTCTACGAGGTCGGGAAGTGGGTCAACCAGAACCTCGAGGACTCTGGTGCATACCTCGACAGGTTTCGGGGGCTAACTTTTGAAGGGATGGTGGTAGAGACTTGAAACCAAGCTCTGCACCCCCATTTTCGGACATTCCGGATCCAACGGTGCCACCGTCGCGTCTCTACGAGGTCAGGAAGTGGGTCAACCAGAACCTTGAAGACTCTGGTGCATACCTCGACGGGTTTTTGGAGGATAACGTTTGAAGGAAAGGTGGTAGAGACGTGAAACTAAGCTCTGCACCCCCATTTTTGGACATTCCGGATCCAAGGGTACCACCATCGAGTCTCTACAAGGTTGGGAAGTGGGTCAACTAGAACCTCGAGGACTCTGGTGCATACCTCGACGGGTTTTTGTGGAATAACTTTTGAAGTGAATGTGGTACAGACTTGAAAGCAGGCTCTGCACCCCCATAACTTTGTCTGCATACACACACACACACACACACACACACACCCACACCCACAACACACATACACACACACACAAGTGAACACATCAGAATGTTAGGTGGCTGTGATGTCATCAAAGGCAACGTGATGACGTCACAGACACTGTGCTTTGATCTAGCATGGGCTCTGTGATGCCATCAGTGTTAGGTTATAACCCTAGCACCATGTCATTATCATACCTCCACTGGTTTTCGGGGGATAACTTTTGAAGGGATGGTGGTAGAGACTTGAAACCAAGCTCTGCACCCCCATTGTCGGACATTCCGGATCCAACGGTGCCACCCTCGCGTCTCTACGAGGTCGGGAAGTGGGTCAACCAGAACCTCGAGGACTCTGGTGCATACCTCGACAGGTTTCGGGGGATAACTTTTGAAGGGATGGTGGTAGAGACTTGAAACCAAGCTTTGCACCCCCATTTCTCGACATTCCGGATCCAACGGTGCCACCCTCGCGTCTCTACAAGGTCGGGAAGTGGGTCAACCAGAACCTTGAGGACTCTGGTGCATACCTCGACGGGTTTTTGGAGGATAACGTTTGAAGGAAAGGTGGTAGAGACGTGAAACTAAGCTCTGCATCCCCATTTTTGGACATTCCGGATCCAAGGGTACCACCATCGAGTCTCTACAAGGTTGGGAAGTGGGTCAACTAGAACCTCGAGGACTCTGGTGCATACCTGGACGGGTTTTTGTGGAATAACTTTTGAAGTGAATGTGGTACAGACTTGAAAGCAGGCTCTGCACCCCCATAACTTTGTCTGCACACACACACACACACACACACACACACACACCCACACCCACAACACACATACACACACACACAAGTGAACACATCAGAATGTTAGGTGGCTGTGATGTCATCAAAGGCAACGTGATGACGTCACAGACACTGTGCTTTGATCTAGCATGGGCTCTGTGATGCCATCAGTGTTAGGTTATAACCCTAGCACCATGTCATTATCATACCTCCACTGGTTTTCGGGGGATAACTTTTGAAGTGATGGTGGTAGAGACTTGAAACCAAGCTCTGCACCCCCATTTTCGGACATTCCGGATCCAACGGTGCCATCCTCGAGTCTCTACGAGGTCGGGAAGTGGGTCAACCAGAACCTCGAGGACTCTGGTGCATACCTCGACAGGTTTCGGGGGCTAACTTTTGAAGGGATGGTGGTAGAGACTTGAAACCAAGCTCTGCACCCCCATTTTCGGACATTCCGGATCCAACGGTGCCACCGTCGCGTCTCTACGAGGTCAGGAAGTGGGTCAACCAGAACCTTGAAGACTCTGGTGCATACCTCGACGGGTTTTTGGAGGATAACATTTGAAGGAAAGGTGGTAGAGACGTGAAACTAAGCTCTGCACCCCCATTTTTGGACATTCCGGATCCAAGGGTACCACCATCGAGTCTCTACAAGGTTGGGAAGTGGGTCAACTAGAACCTCGAGGACTCTGGTGCATACCTCGACGGGTTTTTGTGGAATAACTTTTGAAGTGAATGTGGTACAGACTTGAAAGCAGGCTCTGCACCCCCATAACTTTGTCTGCATACACACACACACACACACACACACACACCCACACCCACAACACACATACACACACACACAAGTGAACACATCAGAATGTTAGGTGGCTGTGATGTCATCAAAGGCAACGTGATGACGTCACAGACACTGTGCTTTGATCTAGCATGGGCTCTGTGATGCCATCAGTGTTAGGTTATAACCCTAGCACCATGTCATTATCATACCTCCACTGGTTTTCGGGGGATAACTTTTGAAGGGATGGTGGTAGAGACTTGAAACCAAGCTCTGCACCCCCATTTTCGGACATTCCGGATCCAACGGTGCCACCCTCGAGTCTCTACGAGGTCGGGAAGTGGGTCAACCAGAACCTCGAGGACTCTGGTGCATACCTCGACAGGTTTCGGGGGATAACTTTTGAAGGGATGGTGGTAGAGACTTGAAACCAAGCTCTGCACCCCCATTTCTGGACATTCCGGATCCAAGGGTACCACCATCGAGTCTCTACAAGGTTGGGAAGTGGGTCAACTAGAACCTCGAGGACACTGGTGCATACCTCGACGGGTTTTTGTGGAATAACTTTTGAAGTGAATGTGGTACAGACTTGAAAGCAGGCTCTGCACCCCCATAACTTTGTCTGCACACACACACACACACACACACACACACCCACACCCACAACACACATACACACACACACAAGTGAACACATCAGAATGTTAGGTGGCTGTGATTTCATCAAAGGCAACGTGATGACGTCACAGACACTGTGCTTTGATCTAGCATGGGCTCTGTGATGCCATCAGTGTTAGGTTATAACCCTAGCACCATGTCATTATCATACCTCCACTGGTTTTCGGGGGATAACTTTTGAAGGGATGGTGGTAGAGACTTGAAACCAAGCTCTGCACCCCCATTTTCGGACATTCCGGATCCAACGGTGCCACCCTGGAGTCTCTACGACGTCGGGAAGTGGGTCAACCAGAACCTCGAGGACTCTGGTGCATACCTCGACAGGTTTCGGGGGCTAACTTTTGAAGGGATGGTGGTAGAGACTTGAAACCAAGCTCTGCACCCCCATTTCTGGACACTCCGGATCCAACGGTGCCACCCCCGAGTCTCTACGACGTCGGGAAGTGGGTCAACCAGAACCTCGAGGACTCTGGTGCATACCTCGACAGGTTTCGGGGGCTAACTTTTGAAGGGATGGTGGTAGAGACTTGAAACCAAGCTCTGCACCCCCCTTTTCGGACATTCCGGATCCAACGGTGCCACCCCCGAGTCTCTACGACGTCGGGAAGTGGGTCAACCAGAACCTCGAGGACTCTGGTGCATACCTCGACAGGTTTCGGGGGCTAACTTTTGAAGGGATGGTGGTAGAGACTTGAAACCGAGCTCTGCACCCCCATTTCGGGACATTCCGGATCCAACGGTGCCACCCTCGCGTCTCTACGAGGTCGGGAAGTGGGTCAACCAGAACCTTGAAGACTCTGGTGCATACCTCGATGGGTTTTTGGAGGATAACGTTTGAAGGAAAGGTGGTAGAGACGTGAAACTAAGCTCTGCACCCCCATTTTTGGACATTCCGGATCCAAGGGTACCACCATCGAGTCTCTACAAGGTTGGGAAGTGGGTCAACTAGAACCTCGAGGACTATGGTGCATACCTGGACGGGTTTTTGTGGAATAACTTTTGAAGTGAATGTGGTACAGACTTAAAAGCAGGCTCTGCACCCCCATAACTTTGTCTGCACACACACACACACACACACACACACACACACCCACAACACACATACACACACACACAAGTGAACACATCAGAATGTTAGGTGGCTGTGATGTCATCAAAGGCAACGTGATGACGTCACAGACACTGTGCTTTGATCTAGCATGGGCTCTGTGATGCCATCAGTGTTAGGTTATAACCCTAGCACCATGTCATTATCATACCTCCACTGGTTTTCGGGGGATAACTTTTGAAGGGATGGTGGTAGAGACTTGAAACCAAGCTCTGCACCCCCATTTTCGGACATTCCGGATCCAACGGTGCCACCATCGAGTCTCTACGACGTCGGGAAGTGGGTCAACCAGAACCTCGAGGACTCTGGTGCATACCTCGACAGGTTTCGGGAGCTAACTTTTGAAGGAAAGGTGGTAGAGACGTGAAACTAAGCTCTGCACCCCCATTTTTGGACATTCCGGATCCAAGGGTACCACCATCGAGTCTCTACAAGGTTGGGAAGTGGGTCAACTAGAACCTCGAGGACTCTGGTGCATACCTCGACGGGTTTTTGTGGAATAACTTTTGAAGTGAATGTGGTACAGACTTGAAAGCAGGCTCTGCACCCCCATAACTTTGTCTGCACACACACACACACACACACACACACACACACCCACACCCACAACACACATACACACACACACAAGTGAACACATCAGAATGTTAGGTGGCTGTGATTTCATCAAAGGCAACGTGATGACGTCACAGACACTGTGCTTTGATCTAGCATGGGCTCTGTGATGCCATCAGTGTTAGGTTATAACCCTAGCACCATGTCATTATCATACCTCCACTGGTTTTCGGGGGATAACTTTTGAAGGGATGGTGGTAGAGACTTGAAACCAAGCTCTGCACCCCCATTTTCGGACATTCCGGATCCAACGGTGCCACCCTGGAGTCTCTACGACGTCGGGAAGTGGGTCAACCAGAACCTCGAGGACTCTGGTGCATACCTCGACAGGTTTCGGGGGATAACTTTTGAAGGGATGGTGGTAGAGACTTGAAACCAAGCTCTGCACCCCCATTTCTGGACATTCCGGATCCAACGGTGCCACCCTCGCGTCTCTACGAGGTCGGGAAGTGGGTCAACCAGAACCTTGAAGACTCTGGTGCATACCTCGACGGGTTTTTGGAGGATAACGTTTGAAGGAAAGGTGGTAGAGACGTGAAACTAAGCTCTGCACCCCCATTTTTGGACATTCCGGATCCAAGGGTACCACCATCGAGTCTCTACAAGGTTGGGAAGTGGGTCAACTAGAACCTCGAGGACTCTGGTGCATACCTGGACGGGTTTTTGTGGAATAACTTTTGAAGTGAATGTGGTACAGACTTGAAAGCAGGCTCTGCACCCCCATAACTTTGTCTGCACACACACACACACACACACACACACACACACACCCACACCCACAACACACATACACACACACACAAGTGAACACATCAGAATGTTAGGTGGCTGTGATGTCATCAAAGGCAACGTGATGACGTCACAGACACTGTGCTTTGATCTAGCATGAGCTCTGTGATGCCATCAGTGTTAGGTTATAACCCTAGCACCATGTCATTATCATACCTCCATTGGTTTTCGGGGGATAACTTTTGAAGGGATGGTGGTAGAGACTTGAAACCAAGCTCTGCACCCCCATTTTCGGACATTCCGGATCCAACGGTGCCACCCACGAGTCTCTACGACGTCGGGAAGTGGGTCATCCAGAACCTCGAGGACTCTGGTGCATACCTCGACAGGTTTCGGGGGCTAACTTTTGAAGGAATGGTGGTAGAGACTTGAAACCAAGCTCTGCACCCCCATTTCTGGACATTCCGGATCCAACGTTGCCACCCTCGCGTCTCTACGAGGTCGGGAAGTGGGTCAACCAGAACTTTGAAGACTCTGGTGCATACCTCGACGGGTTTTTGGAGGATAACGTTTGAAGGAAAGGTGGTAGAGACGTGAAACTAAGCTCTGCACCCCCATTTTTGGACATTCCGGATCCAAGGGTACCACCATCGAGTCTCTACAAGGTTGGGAAGTGGGTCAACTAGAACCTCGAGGACTCTGGTGCATACCTCGACGGGTTTTTGTGGAATAACTTTTGAAGTGAATGTGGTACAGACTTGAAAGCAGGCTCTGCACCCCCATAACTTTGTCTGCACACACACACACACACACACACCCACACCCACAACACACATACACACACACACAAGTGAACACATCAGAATGTTAGGTGGCTGTGATGTCATCAAAGGCAACGTGATGACGTCACAGACACTGTGCTTTGATCTAGCATGGGCTCTGTGATGCCATCAGTGTTAGGTTATAACCCTAGCACCATGTCATTATCATACCTCCACTGGTTTTCGGGGGATAACTTTTGAAGGGATGGTGGTAGAGACTTGAAACCAAGCTCTGCACCCCCATTTTCGGACATTCCGGATCCAACGGTGCCACCATCGAGTATCTACGACGTCGGGAAGTGGGTCAACCAGAACCTCGAGGACTCTGGTGCATACCTCGACAGGTTTCGGGGGATAACTTTTGAAGGGATGGTGGTAGAGACTTGAAACCAAGCTCTGCACCCCCATTTTCGGACATTCCGGATCCAACGGTGCCCCCATCGAGTCTCTACGACGTCGGGAAGTGGGTCAACCAGAACCTCGAGGACTTTGGTGCATACCTCGACAGGTTTCGGGGGCTAACTTTTGAAGGGATGGTGGTAGAGACTTGAAACCAAGCTCTGCACCCCCATTTTCGGACATTCCGGATCCAACGGTGCCACCATCGAGTCTCTACGACGTCGGGAAGTGGGTCAACCAGAACCTCGAGGACTCTGGTGCATACCTCGACAGGTTTCGGGGGATAACTTTTGAAGGGATGGTGGTAGAGACTTGAAACCAAGCTCTGCACCCCCATTTCTGGACATTCCGGATCCAACGGTGCCACCCTCGCGTCTCTACGAGGTCGGGAAGTGGGTCAACCAGAACCTTGAAGACTCTGGTGCATACCTCGACGGGTTTTTGGAGGATAACGTTTGAGGGAAAGGTGGTAGAGACGTGAAACTAAGCTCTGCACCCCCATTTTTGGACATTCCGGATCCAAGGGTACCACCATCGAGTCTCTACAAGGTTGGGAAGTGGGTCAACTAGAACCTCGAGGACTCTGGTGCATACCTGGACGGGTTTTTGTGGAATAACTTTTGAAGTGAATGTGGTACAGACTTGAAATCAGGCTCTGCACCCCCATAACTTTGTCTGCACACACACACACACACACACACACACACACACACACCCACACCCACAACACACATACACACACACACACAAGTGAACACATCAGAATGTTAGGTGGCTGTGATGTCATCAAAGGCAACGTGATGACGTCACAGACACTGTGCTTTGATCTAGCATGGGCTCTGTGATGCCATCAGTGTTAGGTTATAACCCTAGCACCATGTCATTATCATACCTCCACTGGTTTTCGGGGGATAACTTTTGAAGGGATGGTGGTAGAGACTTGAAACCAAGCTCTGCACCCCCATTTTCGGACATTCCGGATCCAACGGTGCCACCCTGGAGTCTCTACGACGTCGGGAAGTGGGTCAACCAGAACCTCGAGGACTCTGGTGCATACCTCGACAGGTTTCGGGGGATAACTTTTGAAGGGATGGTGGTAGAGACTTGAAACCAAGCTCTGCACCCCGATTTTCGGACATTCCGGATCCAACGGTGCCACCATCGAGTCTCTACGAGGTCGGGAAGTGGGTCAACCAGAACCTCGAGGACTCTGGTGCATACCTCGACAGGTTTCGGGGGATAACTTTTGAAGGGATGGTGGTAGAGACTTGAAACCAAGCTCTGCACCCCCATTTCTGGACATTCCGGATCCAAAGGTGCCACCCTCGCGTCTCTACGAGGTCGGGAAGTGGGTCAACCAGAACCTTGAAGACTCTGGTGCATACCTCGACGGGTTTTTGGAGGATAACGTTTGAAGGAAAGGTGGTAGAGACGTGAAACTAAGCTCTGCACCCCCATTTTTGGACATTCCGGATCCAAGGGTACCACCATCGAGTCTCTACAAGGTTGGGAAGTGGGTCAACTAGAACCTCGAGGACTCTGGTGCATACCTGGACGGGTTTTTGTGGAATAACTTTTGAAGTGAATGTGGTACAGACTTGAAAGCAGGCTCTGCACCCCCATAACTTTGTCTGCACACACACACACACACACACACACACACCCACACCCACAACACACATACACACACACACAAGTGAACACATCAGAATGTTAGGTGGCTGTGATGTCATCAAAGGCAACGTGATGACGTCACAGACACTGTGCTTTGATCTAGCATGGGCTCTGTGATGCCATCAGTGTTAGGTTATAACCCTAGCACCATGTCATTATCATACCTCCACTGGTTTTCGGGGGATAACTTTTGAAGGGATGGTGGTAGAGACTTGAAACCAGGCTCTGCACCCCCATTTTCGGACATTCCGGATCCAACGGTGCCACCATCGAGTATCTACGACGTCGGGAAGTGGGTCAACCAGAACCTCGAGGACTCTGGTGCATACCTCGACAGGTTTCGGGGGATAACTTTTGAAGGGATGGTGGTAGAGACTTGAAACCAAGCTCTGCACCCCCATTTTCGGACATTCCGGATCCAACGGTGCCCCCATCGAGTCTCTACGACGTCGGGAAGTGGGTCAACCAGAACCTCGAGGACTTTGGTGCATACCTCGACAGGTTTCGGGGGCTAACTTTTGAAGGGATGGTGGTAGAGACTTGAAACCAAGCTCTGCACCCCCATTTTCGGACATTCCGGATCCAACGGTGCCACCATCGAGTCTCTACGACGTCGGGAAGTGGGTCAACCAGAACCTCGAGGACTCTGGTGCATACCTCGACAGGTTTCGGGGGATAACTTTTGAAGGGATGGTGGTAGAGACTTGAAACCAAGCTCTGCACCCCCATTTCTGGACATTCCGGATCCAACGGTGCCACCCTCGCGTCTCTACGAGGTCGGGAAGTGGGTCAACCAGAACCTTGAAGACTCTGGTGCATACCTCGACGGGTTTTTGGAGGATAACGTTTGAGGGAAAGGTGGTAGAGACGTGAAACTAAGCTCTGCACCCCCATTTTTGGACATTCCGGATCCAAGGGTACCACCATCGAGTCTCTACAAGGTTGGGAAGTGGGTCAACTAGAACCTCGAGGACTCTGGTGCATACCTGGACGGGTTTTTGTGGAATAACTTTTGAAGTGAATGTGGTACAGACTTGAAATCAGGCTCTGCACCCCCATAACTTTGTCTGCACACACACACACACACACACACACACACACACACACACACACCCACACCCAGAACACACATACACACACACACAAGTGAACACATCAGAATGTTAGGTGGCTGTGATGTCATCAAAGGCAACGTGATGACGTCACAGACACTGTGCTTTGATCTAGCATGGGCTCTGTGATGCCATCAGTGTTAGGTTATAACCCTAGCACCATGTCATTATCATACCTCCACTGGTTTTCGGGGGATAACTTTTGAAGGGATGGTGGTAGAGACTTGAAACCAAGCTCTGCACCCCCATTTTCGGACATTCCGGATCCAACGGTGCCACCCTGGAGTCTCTACGACGTCGGGAAGTGGGTCAACCAGAACCTCGAGGACTCTGGTGCATACCTCGACAGGTTTCGGGGGATAACTTTTGAAGGGATGGTGGTAGAGACTTGAAACCAAGCTCTGCACCCCGATTTTCGGACATTCCGGATCCAACGGTGCCACCATCGAGTCTCTACGAGGTCGGGAAGTGGGTCAACCAGAACCTCGAGGACTCTGGTGCATACCTCGACAGGTTTCGGGGGATAACTTTTGAAGGGATGGTGGTAGAGACTTGAAACCAAGCTCTGCACCCCCATTTCTGGACATTCCGGATCCAAAGGTGCCACTTTCGCGTCTCTACGAGGTCGGGAAGTGGGTCAACCAGAACCTTGAAGACTCTGGTGCATACCTCGACGGGTTTTTGGAGGATAACGTTTGAAGGAAAGGTGGTAGAGACGTGAAACTAAGCTCTGCACCCCCATTTTTGGACATTCCGGATCCAAGGGTACCACCATCGAGTCTCTACAAGGTTGGGAAGTGGGTCAACTAGAACCTCGAGGACTCTGGTGCATACCTGGACGGGTTTTTGTGGAATAACTTTTGAAGTGAATGTGGTACAGACTTGAAAGCAGGCTCTGCACCCCCATAACTTTGTCTGCACACACACACACACACACACACACACACCCACACCCACAACACACATACACACACACACAAGTGAACACATCAGAATGTTAGGTGGCTGTGATGTCATCAAAGGCAACGTGATGACGTCACAGACACTGTGCTTTGATCTAGCATGGGCTCTGTGATGCCATCAGTGTTAGGTTATAACCCTAGCACCATGTCATTATCATACCTCCACTGGTTTTCGGGGGATAACTTTTGAAGGGATGGTGGTAGAGACTTGAAACCAGGCTCTGCACCCCCATTTTCGGACATTCCGGATCCAACGGTGCCACCATCGAGTATCTACGACGTCGGGAAGTGGGTCAACCAGAACCTCGAGGACTCTGGTGCATACCTCGACAGGTTTCGGGGGATAACTTTTGAAGGGATGGTGGTAGAGACTTGAAACCAAGCTCTGCACCCCCATTTTCGGACATTCCGGATCCAACGGTGCCCCCATCGAGTCTCTACGACGTCGGGAAGTGGGTCAACCAGAACCTCGAGGACTTTGGTGCATACCTCGACAGGTTTCGGGGGCTAACTTTTGAAGGGATGGTGGTAGAGACTTGAAACCAAGCTCTGCACCCCCATTTTCGGACATTCCGGATCCAACGGTGCCACCATCGAGTCTCTACGACGTCGGGAAGTGGGTCAACCAGAACCTCGAGGACTCTGGTGCATACCTCGACAGGTTTCGGGGGATAACTTTTGAAGGGATGGTGGTAGAGACTTGAAACCAAGCTCTGCACCCCCATTTCTGGACATTCCGGATCCAACGGTGCCACCCTCGCGTCTCTACGAGGTCGGGAAGTGGGTCAACCAGAACCTTGAAGACTCTGGTGCATACCTCGACGGGTTTTTGGAGGATAACGTTTGAGGGAAAGGTGGTAGAGACGTGAAACTAAGCTCTGCACCCCCATTTTTGGACATTCCGGATCCAAGGGTACCACCATCGAGTCTCTACAAGGTTGGGAAGTGGGTCAACTAGAACCTCGAGGACTCTGGTGCATACCTGGACGGGTTTTTGTGGAATAACTTTTGAAGTGAATGTGGTACAGACTTGAAATCAGGCTCTGCACCCCCATAACTTTGTCTGCACACACACACACACACACACACACACACACACACACACACACCCACACCCAGAACACACATACACACACACACAAGTGAACACATCAGAATGTTAGGTGGCTGTGATGTCATCAAAGGCAACGTGATGACGTCACAGACACTGTGCTTTGATCTAGCATGGGCTCTGTGATGCCATCAGTGTTAGGTTATAACCCTAGCACCATGTCATTATCATACCTCCACTGGTTTTCGGGGGATAACTTTTGAAGGGATGGTGGTAGAGACTTGAAACCAAGCTCTGCACCCCCATTTTCGGACATTCCGGATCCAACGGTGCCACCCTGGAGTCTCTACGACGTCGGGAAGTGGGTCAACCAGAACCTCGAGGACTCTGGTGCATACCTCGACAGGTTTCGGGGGATAACTTTTGAAGGGATGGTGGTAGAGACTTGAAACCAAGCTCTGCACCCCGATTTTCGGACATTCCGGATCCAACGGTGCCACCATCGAGTCTCTACGAGGTCGGGAAGTGGGTCAACCAGAACCTCGAGGACTCTGGTGCATACCTCGACAGGTTTCGGGGGATAACTTTTGAAGGGATGGTGGTAGAGACTTGAAACCAAGCTCTGCACCCCCATTTCTGGACATTCCGGATCCAACGGTGCCACCCTCGCGTCTCTACGAGGTCGGGAAGTGGGTCAACCAGAACCTTGAAGACTCTGGTGCATACCTCGACGGGTTTTTGGAGGATAACGTTTGAAGGAAAGGTGGTAGAGACGTGAAACTAAGCTCTGCACCCCCATTTTTGGACATTCCGGATCCAAGGGTACCACCATCGAGTCTCTACAAGGTTGGGAAGTGGGTCAACTAGAACCTCGAGGACTCTGGTGCATACCTGGACGGGTTTTTGTGTAATAACTTTTGAAGTGAATGTGGTACAGACTTGAAAGCAGGCTCTGCACCCCCATAACTTTGTCTGCACACACACACACACACACACACACACACCCACACCCACAACACACATACACACACACACAAGTGAACACATCAGAATGTTAGGTGGCTGTGATGTCATCAAAGGCAACGTGATGACGTCACAGACACTGTGCTTTGATCTAGCATGGGCTCTGTGATGCCATCAGTGTTAGGTTATAACCCTAGCACCATGTCATTATCATACCTCCACTGGTTTTCGGGGGATAACTTTTGAAGGGATGGTGGTAGAGACTTGAAACCAAGCTCTGCACCCCCATTTTCGGACATTCCGGATCCAACGGTGCCACCCTGGAGTCTCTACGACGTCGGGAAGTGGGTCAACC
Source organism: Lutjanus erythropterus (assembly GCF_056507025.1). Taxonomy (NCBI): domain Eukaryota; kingdom Metazoa; phylum Chordata; class Actinopteri; order Lutjaniformes; family Lutjanidae; genus Lutjanus; species Lutjanus erythropterus. The sequence continues at coordinate 33,763,760 of NC_139333.1, read as the reverse complement.
AGAACCTCGAGGACTCTGGTGCATACCTCGACAGGTTTCGGGGGATAACTTTTGAAGGGATGGTGGTAGAGACTTGAAACCAAGCTCTGCACCCCCATTTTCGGACATTCCGGATCCAACGGTGCCACCATCGAGTCTCTACGACGTCGGGAAGTGGGTCAACCAGAACCTCGGGGACTCTGGTGCATACCTCGACAGGTTTCGGGGGATAACTTTTGAAGGAATGGTGGTAGAGACTTGAAACCAAGCTCTGCACGCCCATTTCTGGACATTCCGGATCCAACGGTGCCACCCTCGCGTCACTACGAGGTCGGGAAGTGGGTCAACCAGAACTTTGAAGACTCTGGTGCATACCTCGACGGGTTTTTGTGGACTAACTTTTGAAGTGAATGTGGTACAGACTTGAAAGCAGGCTCTGCACCCCCATAACTTTGTCTGCACACACACACACACACACACACACACACACACACCCACACCCACAACACACATACACACACACACAAGTGAACACATCAGAATGTTAGGTGGCTGTGATGTCATCAAAGGCAACGTGATGACGTCAAAGACACTGTGCTTTGATCTAGCATGGGCTCTGTGATGCCATCAGTGTTAGGTTATAACCCTAGCACCATGTCATTATCATACCTCCACTGGTTTTCGGGGGATAACTTTTGAAGGGATGGTGGTAGAGACTTGAAACCAAGCTCTGCACCCCCATTTTCAGACATTCCGGATCCAACGGTGCCACCATCGAGTCTCTACGACGTCGGGAAGTGGGTCAACCAGAACCTCGAGGACTCTGGTGCATACCTCGACAGGTTTCGGGGGATAACTTTTGAAGGGATGGTGGTAGAGACTTGAAACCAAGCTCTGCACCCCCATTTCTGGACATTCCGGATCCAACGGTGCCACCCTCGCGTCTCTACGAGGTCGGGAAGTGGGTCAACCAGAACCTTGAAGACTCTGGTGCATACCTCGACGGGTTTTTGGAGGATAACGTTTGAGGGAAAGGTGGTAGAGACGTGAAACTAAGCTCTGCACCCCCATTTTTGGACATTCCGGATCCAAGGGTACCACCATCGAGTCTCTACAAGGTTGGGAAGTGGGTCAACTAGAACCTCGAGGACTCTGGTGCATACCTGGACGGGTTTTTGTGGAATAACTTTTGAAGTGAATGTGGTACAGACTTGAAATCAGGCTCTGCACCCCCATAACTTTGTCTGCACACACACACACACACACACACACACACACACACACACACACCCACACCCAGAACACACATACACACACACACAAGTGAACACATCAGAATGTTAGGTGGCTGTGATGTCATCAAAGGCAACGTGATGACGTCACAGACACTGTGCTTTGATCTAGCATGGGCTCTGTGATGCCATCAGTGTTAGGTTATAACCCTAGCACCATGTCATTATCATACCTCCACTGGTTTTCGGGGGATAACTTTTGAAGGGATGGTGGTAGAGACTTGAAACCAAGCTCTGCACCCCCATTTTCGGACATTCCGGATCCAACGGTGCCACCCTGGAGTCTCTACGACGTCGGGAAGTGGGTCAACCAGAACCTCGAGGACTCTGGTGCATACCTCGACAGGTTTCGGGGGATAACTTTTGAAGGGATGGTGGTAGAGACTTGAAACCAAGCTCTGCACCCCGATTTTCGGACATTCCGGATCCAACGGTGCCACCATCGAGTCTCTACGAGGTCGGGAAGTGGGTCAACCAGAACCTCGAGGACTCTGGTGCATACCTCGACAGGTTTCGGGGGATAACTTTTGAAGGGATGGTGGTAGAGACTTGAAACCAAGCTCTGCACCCCCATTTCTGGACATTCCGGATCCAACGGTGCCACCCTCGCGTCTCTACGAGGTCGGGAAGTGGGTCAACCAGAACCTTGAAGACTCTGGTGCATACCTCGACGGGTTTTTGGAGGATAACGTTTGAAGGAAAGGTGGTAGAGACGTGAAACTAAGCTCTGCACCCCCATTTTTGGACATTCCGGATCCAAGGGTACCACCATCGAGTCTCTACAAGGTTGGGAAGTGGGTCAACTAGAACCTCGAGGACTCTGGTGCATACCTGGACGGGTTTTTGTGTAATAACTTTTGAAGTGAATGTGGTACAGACTTGAAAGCAGGCTCTGCACCCCCATAACTTTGTCTGCACACACACACACACACACACACACACACCCACACCCACAACACACATACACACACACACAAGTGAACACATCAGAATGTTAGGTGGCTGTGATGTCATCAAAGGCAACGTGATGACGTCACAGACACTGTGCTTTGATCTAGCATGGGCTCTGTGATGCCATCAGTGTTAGGTTATAACCCTAGCACCATGTCATTATCATACCTCCACTGGTTTTCGGGGGATAACTTTTGAAGGGATGGTGGTAGAGACTTGAAACCAAGCTCTGCACCCCCATTTTCGGACATTCCGGATCCAACGGTGCCACCCTGGAGTCTCTACGACGTCGGGAAGTGGGTCAACCAGAACCTCGAGGACTCTGGTGCATACCTCGACAGGTTTCGGGGGATAACTTTTGAAGGGATGGTGGTAGAGACTTGAAACCAAGCTCTGCACCCCCATTTTCGGACATTCCGGATCCAACGGTGCCACCATCGAGTCTCTACGACGTCGGGAAGTGGGTCAACCAGAACCTCGGGGACTCTGGTGCATACCTCGACAGGTTTCGGGGGATAACTTTTGAAGGAATGGTGGTAGAGACTTGAAACCAAGCTCTGCACGCCCATTTCTGGACATTCCGGATCCAACGGTGCCACCCTCGCGTCACTACGAGGTCGGGAAGTGGGTCAACCAGAACTTTGAAGACTCTGGTGCATACCTCGACGGGTTTTTGTGGACTAACTTTTGAAGTGAATGTGGTACAGACTTGAAAGCAGGCTCTGCACCCCCATAACTTTGTCTGCACACACACACACACACACACACACACACACACACCCACACCCACAACACACATACACACACACACAAGTGAACACATCAGAATGTTAGGTGGCTGTGATGTCATCAAAGGCAACGTGATGACGTCAAAGACACTGTGCTTTGATCTAGCATGGGCTCTGCGATGCCATCAGTGTTAGGTTATAACCCTAGCACCATGTCATTATCATACCTCCACTGGTTTTCGGGGGATAACTTTTGAAGGGATGGTGGTAGAGACTTGAAACCAAGCTCTGCACCCCCATTTTCGGACATTCCGGATCCAACGGTGCCACCCTCGAGTCTCTACGAGGTCGGGAAGTGGGTCAACCAGAACCTCGAGGACTCTGGTGCATACCTCGACAGGTTTCGGGGGATAACTTTTGAAGGGATGGTGGTAGAGACTTGAAACCAAGCTCTGCACCCCAATTTTCGTACATTCCGGATCCAACGGTGCCACCCTGGAGTCTCTACGAGGTCGGGAAGTGGGTCAACCAGAACCTCGAGGACTCTGGTGCATACCTCGATGGGTTTTTGGAGGATAACGTTTGAAGGAAAGGTGGTAGAGACTTGAAACCAAGCTCTGCACCCCCATTTTCGGACATTCCGGATCCAACGGTGCCACCCTCGCGTCTCTACGAGGTCGGGAAGTGGGTCAACCAGAACCTTGAGGACTCTGGTGCATACCTCGACGGGTTTTTGGAGGATAACGTTTGAAGGAAAGGTGGTAGAGACGTGAAACTAAGCTCTGCACCCCCATTTTTGGACATTCCGGATCCAAGGGTACCACCATCGAGTCTCTACAAGGTTGGGAAGTGGGTCAACTAGAACCTCGAGGACTCTGGTGCATACCTGGACGGGTTTTTGTGGAATAACTTTTGAAGTGAATGTGGTACAGACTTGAAAGCAGGCTCTGCACCCCCATAACTTTGTCTGCACACACACACACACACACACACACACACACTCACACACCCACACCCACAACACACATACACACACACACAAGTGAACACATCAGAATGTTAGGTGGCTGTGATGTCATCAAAGGCAACGTGATGACGTCACACACACTGTGCTTTGATCTAGCATGGGCTCTGTGATGCCATCAGTGTTAGGTTATAACCCTAGCACCATGTCATTATCATACCTCCACTGGTTTTCGGGGGATAACTTTTGAAGGGATGGTGGTAGAGACTTGAAACCAAGCTCTGCACCCCCATTTTCGGACATTCCGGATCCAACGGTGCCAGCCTCGAGTCTCTACGAGGTCGGGAAGTGGGTCAACCAGAACCTCGAGGACTCTGGTGCATACCTCGACAGGTTTCGGGGGATAACTTTTGAAGGGATGGTGGTAGAGACTTGAAACCAAGCTCTGCACCCCCATTTCTGGACATTCCGGATCCAACGGTGCCAACCTCGCGTCTCTACGAGGTCGGGAAGTGGGTCAACCAGAACCTTGAAGACTCTGGTGCATACCTCGACAGGTTTCGGGGGATAACTTTTGAAGGGATGGTGGTAGAGACTTGAAACCAAGCTCTGCACCCCAATTTTCGGACATTCCGGATCCAACGGTGCCACCCTGGAGTCTCTACGAGGTCGGGAAGTGGGTCAACCAGAACCTCGAGTACTCTGGTGCATACCTCGACAGGTTTCGGGGGATAACTTTTGAAGGGATGGTGGTAGAGACTTGAAACCAAGCTCTGCACCCCCATTTTCGGACATTCCGGATCCAACGGTGCCACCCTCGCGTCTCTACGAGGTCGGGAAGTGGGTCAACCAGAACCTTGAGGACTCTGGTGCATACCTCGACGGGTTTTTGGAGGATAACGTTTGAAGGAAAGGTGGTAGAGACGTGAAACTAAGCTCTGCACCCCCATTTTTGGACATTCCGGATCCAAGGGTACCACCATCGAGTCTCTACAAGGTTGGGAAGTGGGTCAACTAGAACCTCGAGGACTCTGGTGCATACCTGGACGGGTTTTTGTGGAATAACTTTTGAAGTGAATGTGGTACAGACTTGAAAGCAGGCTCTGCACCCCCATAACTTTGTCTGCACACACACACACACACACACACACACACACACACCCACACCCACAACACACATACACACACACACAAGTGAACACATCAGAATGTTAGGTGGCTGTGATGTCATCAAAGGCAACGTGATGACGTCACAGACACTGTGCTTTGATCTAGCATGGGCTCTGTGATGCCATCAGTGTTAGGTTATAACCCTAGCACCATGTCATTATCATACCTCCACTGGTTTTCGGGGGATAACTTTTGAAGGGATGGTGGTAGAGACTTGAAACCAAGCTCTGCACCCCCATTTTCGGACATTCCGGATCCAACGGTGCCACCCTCGAGTCTCTACGAGGTCGGGAAGTGGGTCAACCAGAACCTCGAGTACTCTGGTGCATACCTCGACAGGTTTTGGGGGATAACTTTTGAAGGGATGGTGGTAGAGACTTGAAACCAAGCTCTGCACCCCCATTTTCGGACATTCCGGATCAAACGGTGCCACCATCGAGTCTCTACGACGTCGGGAAGTGGGTCAACCAGAACCTCGAGGACTCTGGTGCATACCTCGATGGGTTTTTGGAGGATAACGTTTGAAGGAAAGGTGGTAGAGACTTGAAACCAAGCTCTGCACCCCCATTTTCGGACATTCCGGATCCAACGGTGCCACCCTCGCGTCTCTACGAGGTCGGGAAGTGGGTCAACCAGAACCTTGAGGACTCTGGTGCATACCTCGACGGGTTTTTGGAGGATAACGTTTGAAGGAAAGGTGGTAGAGACGTGAAACTAAGCTCTGCACCCCCATTTTTGGACATTCCGGATCCAAGGGTACCACCATCGAGTCTCTACAAGGTTGGGAAGTGGGTCAACTAGAACCTCGAGGACTCTGGTGCATACCTGGACGGGTTTTTGTGGAATAACTTTTGAAGTGAATGTGGTACAGACTTGAAAGCAGGCTCTGCACCCCCATAACTTTGTCTGCACACACACACACACACACACACACACACACCCACACCCACACCCACAACACACATACACACACACACAAGTGAACACATCAGAATGTTAGGTGGCTGTGATGTCATCAAAGGCAACGTGATGACGTCACAGACACTGTGCTTTGATCTAGCATGGGCTCTGTGATGCCATCAGTGTTAGGTTATAACCCTAGCACCATGTCATTATCATACCTCCACTGGTTTTCGGGGGATAACGTTTGAAGGGATGATGGTAGAGACTTGAAACCAAGCTCTGCACCCCCATTTTCGGACATTCCGGATCCAACGGTGCCAACCTCGAGTCTCTACGAGGTCGGGAAGTGGGTCAACCAGAACCTCGAGTACTCTGGTGCATACCTCGACAGGTTTCGGGGGATAACTTTTGAAGGGATGGTGGTAGAGACTTGAAACCAAGCTCTGCACCCCCATTTTCGGACATTCCGGATCCAACGGTGCCACCCTCGAGTCTCTACGAGGTCGGGAAGTGGGTCAACCAGAACCTCGAGGACTCTGGTGCATACCTCGACAGGTTTCGGGGGATAACTTTTGAAGGGATGGTGGTAGAGACTTGAAACCAAGCTCTGCACCCCCATTTTCGGACATTCCGGATCCAACGGTGCCACCCTCGCGTCTCTACGAGGTCGGGAAGTGGGTCAACCAGAACCTTGAGGACTCTGGTGCATACCTCGACGGGTTTTTGGAGGATAACGTTTGAAGGAAAGGTGGTAGAGACGTGAAACTAAGCTCTGCACCCCCATTTTTGGACATTCCGGATCCAAGGGTACCACCATCGAGTCTCTACAAGGTTGGGAAGTGGGTCAACTAGAACCTCGAGGACTCTGGTGCATACCTGGACGGGTTTTTGTGGAATAACTTTTGAAGTGAATGTGGTACAGACTTGAAAGCAGGCTCTGCACCCCCATAACTTTGTCTGCACACACACACACACACACACACACACACACACACCCACACCCACAACACACATACACACACACACAAGTGAACACATCAGAATGTTAGGTGGCTGTGATGTCATCAAAGGCAACGTGATGACGTCACAGACACTGTGCTTTGATCTAGCATGGGCTCTGTGATGCCATCAGTGTTAGGTTATAACCCTAGCACCATGTCATTATCATACCTCCACTGGTTTTCGGGGGATAACTTTTGAAGGGATGGTGGTAGAGACTTGAAACCAAGCTCTGCACCCCCATTTTCGGACATTCCGGATCCAACGGTGCCACCCTCGAGTCTCTACGAGGTCGGGAAGTGAGTCAACCAGAACCTCGAGGACTCTGGTGCATACCTCGACAGGTTTTGGGGGATAACTTTTGAAGGGATGGTGGTAGAGACTTGAAACCAAGCTCTGCACCCCCATTTTCGGACATTCCGGATCAAACGGTGCCACCATCGAGTCTCTACGACGTCGGGAAGTGGGTCAACCAGAACCTCGAGGACTCTGGTGCATACCTCGATGGGTTTTTGGAGGATAACGTTTGAAGGAAAGGTGGTAGAGACTTGAAACCAAGCTCTGCACCCCCATTTCTGGACATTCCGGATCCAACGGTGCCACCCTCGCGTCTCTACGAGGTCGGGAAGTGGGTCAACCAGAACCTTGAAGACTCTGGTGCATACCTCGACGGGTTTTTGGAGGATAACGTTTGAAGGAAAGGTGGTAGAGACGTGAAACTAAGCTCTGCACCCCCATTTTTGGACATTCCGGATCCAAGGGTACCACCATCGAGTCTCTACAAGGTTGGGAAGTGGGTCAACTAGAACCTCGAGGACTCTGGTGCATACCTGGACGGGTTTTTGTGGAATAACTTTTGAAGTGAATGTGGTACAGACTTGAAAGCAGGCTCTGCACCCCCATAACTTTGTCTGCACACACACACACACACACACACACCCACACCCACAACACACATACACACACACACAAGTGAACACATCAGAATGTTAGGTGGCTGTGATGTCATCAAAGGCAACGTGATGACGTCACAGACACTGTGCTTTGATCTAGCATGGGCTCTGTGATGCCATCAGTGTTAGGTTATAACCCTAGCACCATGTCATTATCATACCTCCACTGGTTTTCGGGGGATAACTTTTGAAGGGATGATGGTAGAGACTTGAAACCAAGCTCTGCACCCCCATTTTCGGACATTCCGGATCCAACGGTGCCACCCTCGAGTCTCTACGAGGTCGGGAAGTGGGTCAACCAGAACCTCGAGTACTCTGGTGCATACCTCGACAGGTTTCGGGGGATAACTTTTGAAGGGATGGTGGTAGAGACTTGAAACCAAGCTCTGCACCCCCATTTTCGGACATTCCGGATCCAACGGTGCCACCCTCGAGTCTCTACGAGGTCGGGAAGTGGGTCAACCAGAACCTCGAGGACTCTGGTGCATACCTCGACAGGTTTCGGGGGATAACTTTTGAAGGGATGGTGGTAGAGACTTGAAACCAAGCTCTGCACCCCCATTTTCGGACATTCCGGATCCAACGGTGCCACCCTGGAGTCTCTACGAGGTCGGGAAGTGGGTCAACCAGAACATCGAGTACTCTGGTGCATACCTCGACAGGTTTCGGGGGATAACTTTTGAAGGGATGGTGGTAGAGACTTGAAACCAAGCTCTGCACCCCCATTTTCGGACATTCCGGATCCAACGGTGCCACCCTCGCGTCTCTACGAGGTCGGGAAGTGGGTCAACCAGAACCTTGAGGACTCTGGTGCATACCTCGACGGGTTTTTGGAGGATAACGTTTGAAGGAAAGGTGGTAGAGACGTGAAACTAAGCTCTGCACCCCCATTTTTGGACATTCCGGATCCAAGGGTACCACCATCGAGTCTCTACAAGGTTGGGAAGTGGGTCAACTAGAACCTCGAGGACTCTGGTGCATACCTGGACGGGTTTTTGTGGAATAACTTTTGAAGTGAATGTGGTACAGACTTGAAAGCAGGCTCTGCACCCCCATAACTTTGTCTGCACACACACACACACACACACACACACACACACACACACACCCACACCCACAACACACATACACACACACACAAGTGAACACATCAGAATGTTAGGTGGCTGTGATGTCATCAAAGGCAACGTGATGACGTCACAGACACTGTGCTTTGATCTAGCATGGGCTCTGTGATGCCATCAGTGTTAGGTTATAACCCTAGCACCATGTCATTATCATACCTCCACTGGTTTTCGGGGGATAACTTTTGAAGGGATGGTGGTAGAGACTTGAAACCAAGCTCTGCACCCCCATTTTCGGACATTCCGGATCCAACGGTGCCAGCCTCGAGTCTCTACGAGGTCGGGAAGTGGGTCAACCAGAACCTCGAGGACTCTGGTGCATACCTCGACAGGTTTCGGGGGATAACTTTTGAAGGGATGGTGGTAGAGACTTGAAACCAAGCTCTGCACCCCCATTTCTGGACATTCCGGATCCAACGGTGCCACCCTCGCGTCTCTACGAGGTCGGGAAGTGGGTCAACCAGAACCTTGAAGACTCTGGTGCATACCTCGACAGGTTTCGGGGGATAACTTTTGAAGGGATGGTGGTAGAGACTTGAAACCAAGCTCTGCACCCCAATTTTCGGACATTCCGGATCCAACGGTGCCACCCTGGAGTCTCTACGAGGTCGGGAAGTGGGTCAACCAGAACCTCGAGTACTCTGGTGCATACCTCGACAGGTTTCGGGGGATAACTTTTGAAGGGATGGTGGTAGAGACTTGAAACCAAGCTCTGCACCCCCATTTTCGGACATTCCGGATCCAACGGTGCCACCCTCGCGTCTCTACGAGGTCGGCAAGTGGGTCAACCAGAACCTTGAGGACTCTGGTGCATACCTCGACGGGTTTTTGGAGGATAACGTTTGAAGGAAAGGTGGTAGAGACGTGAAACTAAGCTCTGCACCCCCATTTTTGGACATTCCGGATCCAAGGGTACCACCATCGAGTCTCTACAAGGTTGGGAAGTGGGTCAACTAGAACCTCGAGGACTCTGGTGCATACCTGGACGGGTTTTTGTGGAATAACTTTTGAAGTGAATGTGGTACAGACTTGAAAGCAGGCTCTGCACCCCCATAACTTTGTCTGCACACACACACACACACACACACACACACACACACACCCACACCCACAACACACATACACACACACACAAGTGAACACATCAGAATGTTAGGTGGCTGTGATGTCATCAAAGGCAACGTGATGACGTCACAGACACTGTGCTTTGATCTAGCATGGGCTCTGTGATGCCATCAGTGTTAGGTTATAACCCTAGCACCATGTCATTATCATACCTCCACTGGTTTTCGGGGGATAACTTTTGAAGGGATGGTGGTAGAGACTTGAAACCAAGCTCTGCACCCCCATTTTCGGACATTCCGGATCCAACGGTGCCACCCTCGAGTCTCTACGAGGTCGGGAAGTGAGTCAACCAGAACCTCGAGGACTCTGGTGCATACCTCGACAGGTTTTGGGGGATAACTTTTGAAGGGATGGTGGTAGAGACTTGAAACCAAGCTCTGCACCCCCATTTTCGGACATTCCGGATCAAACGGTGCCACCATCGAGTCTCTACGAGGTCGGGAAGTGGGTCAACCAGAACCTCGAGGACTCTGGTGCATACCTCGATGGGTTTTTGGAGGATAACGTTTGAAGGAAAGGTGGTAGAGACTTGAAACCAAGCTCTGCACCCCCATTTTCGGACATTCCAGATCCAACGGTGCCACCCTCGCGTCTCTACGAGGTCGGGAAGTGGGTCAACCAGAACCTTGAGGACTCTGGTGCATACCTCGACGGGTTTTTGGAGGATAACGTTTGAAGGAAAGGTGGTAGAGATGTGAAACTAAGCTCTGCACCCCCATTTTTGGACATTCCGGATCCAAGGGTACCACCATCGAGTCTCTACAAGGTTGGGAAGTGGGTCAACTAGAACCTCGAGGACTCTGGTGCATACCTGGACGGGTTTTTGTGGAATAACTTTTGAAGTGAATGTGGTACAGACTTGAAAGCAGGCTCTGCACCCCCATAACTTTGTCTGCACACACACACACACACACACACACACACACACACACCCACACCCACAACACACATACACACACACACAAGTGAACACATCAGAATGTTAGGTGGCTGTGATGTCATCAAAGGCAACGTGATGACGTCACAGACACTGTGCTTTGATCTAGCATGGGCTCTGTGATGCCATCAGTGTTAGGTTATAACCCTAGCACCATGTCATTATCATACCTCCACTGGTTTTCGGGGGATAACTTTTGAAGGGATGGTGGTAGAGACTTGAAACCAAGCTCTGCACCCCCATTTTCGGACATTCCGGATCCAACGGTGCCACCCTCGAGTCTCTACGAGGTCGGGAAGTGAGTCAACCAGAACCTCGAGGACTCTGGTGCATACCTCGACAGGTTTTGGGGGATAACTTTTGAAGGGATGGTGGTAGAGACTTGAAACCAAGCTCTGCACCCCCATTTTCGGACATTCCGGATCAAACGGTGCCACCATCGAGTCTCTACGACGTCGGGAAGTGGGTCAACCAGAACCTCGAGGACTCTGGTGCATACCTCGATGGGTTTTTGGAGGATAACGTTTGAAGGAAAGGTGGTAGAGACTTGAAACCAAGCTCTGCACCCCCATTTTCGGACATTCCGGATCCAACGGTGCCACCCTCGAGTCTCTACGAGGTCGGGAAGTGGGTCAACCAGAACCTCGAGTACTCTGGTGCATACCTCGACAGGTTTCGGGGGATAACTTTTGAAGGGATGGTGGTAGAGACTTGAAACCAAGCTCTGCACCCCCATTTTCGGACATTCCGGATCCAACGGTGCCAGCCTCGAGTCTCTACGAGGTCGGGAAGTGGGTCAACCAGAACCTCGAGGACTCTGGTGCATACCTCGACAGGTTTCGGGGGATAACTTTTGAAGGGATGGTGGTAGAGACTTGAAACCAAGCTCTGCACCCCCATTTTCGGACATTCCGGATCCAACGGTGCCACCCTGGAGTCTCTACGAGGTCGGGAAGTGGGTCAACCAGAACATCGAGTACTCTGGTGCATACCTCGACAGGTTTCGGGGGATAACTTTTGAAGGGATGGTGGTAGAGACTTGAAACCAAGCTCTGCACCCCCATTTTCGGACATTCCGGATCCAACGGTGCCACCCTCGCGTCTCTACGAGGTCGGGAAGTGGGTCAACCAGAACCTTGAGGACTCTGGTGCATACCTCGACGGGTTTTTGGAGGATAACGTTTGAAGGAAAGGTGGTAGAGACGTGAAACTAAGCTCTGCACCCCCATTTTTGGACATTCCGGATCCAAGGGTACCACCATCGAGTCTCTACAAGGTTGGGAAGTGGGTCAACTAGAACCTCGAGGACTCTGGTGCATACCTGGACGGGTTTTTGTGGAATAACTTTTGAAGTGAATGTGGTACAGACTTGAAAGCAGGCTCTGCACCCCCATAACTTTGTCTGCACACACACACACACACACACACACACACACACACACACACCCACACCCACAACACACATACACACACACACAAGTGAACACATCAGAATGTTAGGTGGCTGTGATGTCATCAAAGGCAACGTGATGACGTCACAGACACTGTGCTTTGATCTAGCATGGGCTCTGTGATGCCATCAGTGTTAGGTTATAACCCTAGCACCATGTCATTATCATACCTCCACTGGTTTTCGGGGGATAACTTTTGAAGGGATGGTGGTAGAGACTTGAAACCAAGCTCTGCACCCCCATTTTCGGACATTCCGGATCCAACGGTGCCAGCCTCGAGTCTCTACGAGGTCGGGAAGTGGGTCAACCAGAACCTCGAGGACTCTGGTGCATACCTCGACAGGTTTCGGGGGATAACTTTTGAAGGGATGGTGGTAGAGACTTGAAACCAAGCTCTGCACCCCCATTTCTGGACATTCCGGATCCAACGGTGCCACCCTCGCGTCTCTACGAGGTCGGGAAGTGGGTCAACCAGAACCTTGAAGACTCTGGTGCATACCTCGACAGGTTTCGGGGGATAACTTTTGAAGGGATGGTGGTAGAGACTTGAAACCAAGCTCTGCACCCCAATTTTCGGACATTCCGGATCCAACGGTGCCACCCTGGAGTCTCTACGAGGTCGGGAAGTGGGTCAACCAGAACCTCGAGTACTCTGGTGCATACCTCGACAGGTTTCGGGGGATAACTTTTGAAGGGATGGTGGTAGAGACTTGAAACCAAGCTCTGCACCCCCATTTTCGGACATTCCGGATCCAACGGTGCCACCCTCGCGTCTCTACGAGGTCGGCAAGTGGGTCAACCAGAACCTTGAGGACTCTGGTGCATACCTCGACGGGTTTTTGGAGGATAACGTTTGAAGGAAAGGTGGTAGAGACGTGAAACTAAGCTCTGCACCCCCATTTTTGGACATTCCGGATCCAAGGGTACCACCATCGAGTCTCTACAAGGTTGGGAAGTGGGTCAACTAGAACCTCGAGGACTCTGGTGCATACCTGGACGGGTTTTTGTGGAATAACTTTTGAAGTGAATGTGGTACAGACTTGAAAGCAGGCTCTGCACCCCCATAACTTTGTCTGCACACACACACACACACACACACACACACACACACACCCACACCCACAACACACATACACACACACACAAGTGAACACATCAGAATGTTAGGTGGCTGTGATGTCATCAAAGGCAACGTGATGACGTCACAGACACTGTGCTTTGATCTAGCATGGGCTCTGTGATGCCATCAGTGTTAGGTTATAACCCTAGCACCATGTCATTATCATACCTCCACTGGTTTTCGGGGGATAACTTTTGAAGGGATGGTGGTAGAGACTTGAAACCAAGCTCTGCACCCCCATTTTCGGACATTCCGGATCCAACGGTGCCACCCTCGAGTCTCTACGAGGTCGGGAAGTGAGTCAACCAGAACCTCGAGGACTCTGGTGCATACCTCGACAGGTTTTGGGGGATAACTTTTGAAGGGATGGTGGTAGAGACTTGAAACCAAGCTCTGCACCCCCATTTTCGGACATTCCGGATCAAACGGTGCCACCATCGAGTCTCTACGACGTCGGGAAGTGGGTCAACCAGAACCTCGAGGACTCTGGTGCATACCTCGATGGGTTTTTGGAGGATAACGTTTGAAGGAAAGGTGGTAGAGACTTGAAACCAAGCTCTGCACCCCCATTTCTGAATATTCCGGATCCAACGGTGCCACCCTCGCGTCTCTACGAGGTCGGGAAGTGGGTCAACCAGAACCTTGAAGACTCTGGTGCATACCTCGACGGGTTTTTGGAGGATAACGTTTGAAGGAAAGGTGGTAGAGACGTGAAACTAAGCTCTGCACCCCCATTTTTGGACATTCCGGATCCAAGGGTACCACCATCGAGTCTCTACAAGGTTGGGAAGTGGGTCAACTAGAACCTCGAGGACTCTGGTGCATACCTGGACGGGTTTTTGTGGAATAACTTTTGAAGTGAATGTGGTACAGACTTGAAAGCAGGCTCTGCACCCCCATAACTTTGTCTGCACACACACACACACACACACACACACACACACCCACACCCACAACACACATACACACACACACAAGTGAACACATCAGAATGTTAGGTGGCTGTGATGTCATCAAAGGCAACGTGATGACGTCACAGACACTGTGCTTTGATCTAGCATGGGCTCTGTGATGCCATCAGTGTTAGGTTATAACCCTAGCACCATGTCATTATCATACCTCCACTGGTTTTCGGGGGATAACTTTTGAAGGGATGATGGTAGAGACTTGAAACCAAGCTCTGCACCCCCATTTTCGGACATTCCGGATCCAACGGTGCCACCCTCGAGTCTCTACGAGGTCGGGAAGTGGGTCAACCAGAACCTCGAGTACTCTGGTGCATACCTCGACAGGTTTCGGGGGATAACTTTTGAAGGGATGGTGGTAGAGACTTGAAACCAAGCTCTGCACCCCCATTTTCGGACATTCCGGATCCAACGGTGCCACCCTCGAGTCTCTACGAGGTCGGGAAGTGGGTCAACCAGAACCTCGAGGACTCTGGTGCATACCTCGACAGGTTTCGGGGGATAACTTTTGAAGGGATGGTGGTAGAGACTTGAAACCAAGCTCTGCACCCCCATTTTCGGACATTCCGGATCCAACGGTGCCACCCTGGAGTCTCTACGAGGTCGGGAAGTGGGTCAACCAGAACCTCGAGTACTCTGGTGCATACCTCGACAGGTTTCGGGGGATAACTTTTGAAGGGATGGTGGTAGAGACTTGAAACCAAGCTCTGCACCCCCATTTTCGGACATTCCGGATCCAACGGTGCCACCCTCGCGTCTCTACGAGGTCGGGAAGTGGGTCAACCAGAACCTTGAGGACTCTGGTGCATACCTCGACGGGTTTTTGGAGGATAACGTTTGAAGGAAAGGTGGTAGAGACGTGAAACTAAGCTCTGCACCCCCATTTTTGGACAATCCGGATCCAAGGGTACCACCATCGAGTCTCTACAAGGTTGGGAAGTGGGTCAACTAGAACCTCGAGGACTCTGGTGCATACCTGGACGGGTTTTTGTGGAATAACTTTTGAAGTGAATGTGGTACAGACTTGAAAGCAGGCTCTGCACCCCCATAACTTTGTCTGCACACACACACACACACACACACACACACACACACACACACCCACACCCACAACACACATACACACACACACAAGTGAACACATCAGAATGTTAGGTGGCTGTGATGTCATCAAAGGCAACGTGATGACGTCACAGACACTGTGCTTTGATCTAGCATGGGCTCTGTGATGCCATCAGTGTTAGGTTATAACCCTAGCACCATGTCATTATCATACCTCCACTGGTTTTCGGGGGATAACTTTTGAAGGGATGGTGGTAGAGACTTGAAACTAAGCTCTGCACCCCCATTTTTGGACATTCCGGATCCAAGGGTACCACCCTCGAGTCTCTACGAGGTCGGGAAGTGGGTCAACCAGAAACTCGAGGACTCTGGTGCATACCTCGACAGGTTTCGGGGGATAACTTTTGAAGGGATGGTGGTAGAGACTTGAAACCAAGCTCTGCACCCCCATTTTCGGACATTCCGGATCCAACGGTGCCACCATCGAGTCTCTACGAGGTCGGGAAGTGGGTCAACCAGAACCTCGAGTACTCTGGTGCATACCTCGACAGGTTTCGGGGGATAACTTTTGAAGGGATGGTGGTAGAGACTTGAAACCAAGCTCTGCACCCCCATTTTCGGACATTCCGGATCCAACGGTGCCACCCTCGCGTCTCTACGAGGTCGGGAAGTGGGTCAACCAGAACCTTGAAGACTCTGGTGCATACCTCGACGGGTTTTTGGAGGATAACGTTTGAAGGAAAGGTGGTAGAGACGT
>NC_139333.1:33619780-33739780 GCF_056507025.1 Lutjanus erythropterus | reverse complement strand
CACACATACACACACACACAAGTGAACACATCAGAATGTTAGGTGGCTGTGATGTCATCAAAGGCAACGTGATGACGTCACAGACACTGTGCTTTGATCTAGCATGGGCTCTGTGATGCCATCAGTGTTAGGTTATAACCCTAGCACCATGTCATTATCATACCTCCACTGGTTTTCGGGGGATAACTTTTGAAGGGATGGTGGTAGAGACTTGAAACCAAGCTCTGCACCCCCATTTTCGGACATTCCGGATCCAACGGTGCCAGCCTCGAGTCTCTACGAGGTCGGGAAGTGGGTCAACCAGAACCTCGAGGACTCTGGTGCATACCTCGACAGGTTTCGGGGGATAACTTTTGAAGGGATGGTGGTAGAGACTTGAAACCAAGCTCTGCACCCCCATTTTCGGACATTCCGGATCCAACGGTGCCACCCTGGAGTCTCTACGAGGTCGGGAAGTGGGTCAACCAGAACCTCGAGGACTCTGGTGCATACCTCGACAGGTTTCGGGGGCTAACTTTTGAAGGGATGGTGGTAGAGACTTGAAACCAAGCTCTGCACCCCCATTTCTGGACATTCCGGATCCAACGGTGCCACCCTCGCGTCTCTACGAGGTCGGGAAGTGGGTCAACCAGAACCTTGAAGACTCTGGTGCATACCTCGACGGGTTTTTGGAGGATAACGTTTGAAGGAAAGGTGGTAGAGACGTGAAACTAAGCTCTGCACCCCCATTTTTGGACATTCCGGATCCAAGGGTACCACAATCGAGTCTCTACAAGGTTGGGAAGTGGGTCAACTAGAACCTCGAGGACTCTGGTGCATACCTGGACGGGTTTTTGTGGAATAACTTTTGAAGTGAATGTGGTACAGACTTGAAAGCAGGCTCTGCACCCCCATAACTTTGTCTGCACACACACACACACACACACACACACACACCCACACCCACAACACACATACACACACACACAAGTGAACACATCAGAATGTTAGGTGGCTGTGATGTCATCAAAGGCAACGTGATGACGTCACAGACACTGTGCTTTGATCTAGCATTGGCTCTGTGATGCCATCAGTGTTAGGTTATAACCCTAGCACCATGTCATTATCATACCTCCACTGGTTTTCGGGGGATAACTTTTGAAGGGATGGTGGTAGAGACTTGAAACCAAGCTCTGCACCCCCATTTTCGGACATTCCGGATCCAACGGTGCCACCCTCGAGTCTCTACGAGGTCGGGAAGTGGGTCAACCAGAACCTCGAGGACTCTGGTGCATACCTCGACAGGTTTCGGGGGATAACTTTTGAAGGGATGGTGGTAGAGACTTGAAACCAAGCTCTGCACCCCCATTTTCGGACATTCCGGATCCAACGGTGCCACCATCGAGTCTCTACGATGTCGGTAAGTGGGTCAACCAGAACCTCGAGGACTCTGGTGCATACCTCGACAGGTTTCGGGGGCTAACTTTTGAAGGGATGGTGGTAGAGACTTGAAACCAAGCTCTGCACCCCCATTTCTGGACATTCCGGATCCAACGGTGCCACCCTCGCGTCTCTACGAGGTCGGGAAGTGGGTCAACCAGAACCTTGAAGACTCTGGTGCATACCTCGACGGGTTTTTGGAGGATAACGTTTGAAGGAAAGGTGGTAGAGACGTGAAACTAAGCTCTGCACCCCCATTTTTGGACATTCCGGATCCAAGGGTACCACCATCGAGTCTCTACAAGGTTGGGAAGTGGGTCAACTAGAACCTCGAGGACTCTGGTGCATACCTCGACGGGTTTTTGTGGAATAACTTTTGAAGTGAATGTGGTACAGACTTGAAAGCAGGCTCTGCACCCCCATAACTTTGTCTGCACAAACACACATACACACACACACACACACACACACACCCACAACACACATACACACACACACAAGTGAACACATCAGAATGTTAGGTGGCTGTGATGTCATCAAAGGCAACGTGATGACGTCACAGACACTGTGCTTTGATCTAGCATGGGCTCTGTGATGCCATCAGTGTTAGGTTATAACCCTAGCACCATGTCATTATCATACCTCCACTGGTTTTCGGGGGATAACTTTTGAAGGGATGGTGGTAGAGACTTGAAACCAAGCTCTGCACCCCAATTTTCGTACATTCCGGATCCAACGGTGCCACCCTGGAGTCTCTACGAGGTCGGGAAGTGGGTCAACCAGAACCTCGAGTACTCTGGTGCATACCTCGACAGGTTTCGGGGGATAACTTTTGAAGGGATGGTGGTAGAGACTTGAAACCAAGCTCTGCACCCCCATTTTCGGACATTCCGGATCCAACGGTGCCACCCTCGCGTCTCTACGAGGTCGGGAAGTGGGTCAACCAGAACCTTGAGGACTCTGGTGCATACCTCGACGGGTTTTTGGAGGATAACGTTTGAAGGAAAGGTGGTAGAGACGTGAAACTAAGCTCTGCACCCCCATTTTTGGACATTCCGGATCCAAGGGTACCACCATCGAGTCTCTACAAGGTTGGGAAGTGGGTCAACTAGAACCTCGAGGACTCTGGTGCATACCTGGACGGGTTTTTGTGGAATAACTTTTGAAGTGAATGTGGTACAGACTTGAAAGCAGGCTCTGCACCCCCATAACTTTGTCTGCACACACACACACACACACACACACACACACCCACACCCACACCCACAACACACATACACACACAAGTGAACACATCAGAATGTTAGGTGGCTGTGATGTCATCAAAGGCAACGTGATGACGTCACAGACACTGTGCTTTGATCTAGCATGGGCTCTGTGATGCCATCAGTGTTAGGTTATAACCCTAGCACCATGTCATTATCATACCTCCACTGGTTTTCGGGGGATAACTTTTGAAGGGATGGTGGTAGAGACTTGAAACCAAGCTCTGCACCCCCATTTTCGGACATTCCGGATCCAACGGTGCCACCCTCGAGTCTCTACGACGTCGGGAAGTGGGTCAACCAGAACCTCGAGGACTCTGGTGCATACCTCGACAGGTTTCGGGGGATAACTTTTGAAGGGATGGTGGTAGAGACTTGAAACCAAGCTCTGTACCCCAATTTTCGGACATTCCGGATCCAACGGTGCCACCCTGGAGTCTCTACGAGGTCGGGAAGTGGGTCAACCAGAACCTCGAGTACTCTGGTGCATACCTCGACAGGTTTCGGGGGATAAATTTTGAAGGGATGGTGGTAGAGACTTGAAACCAAGCTCTGCACCCCCATTTTCGGACATTCCGGATCCAACGGTGCCACCCTCGCGTCTCTACGAGGTCGGGAAGTGGGTCAACCAGAACCTTGAGGACTCTGGTGCATACCTCGACGGGTTTTTGGAGGATAACGTTTGAAGGAAAGGTGGTAGAGACGTGAAACTAAGCTCTGCACCCCCATTTTTGGACATTCCGGATCCAAGGGTACCACCATCGAGTCTCTACAAGGTTGGGAAGTGGGTCAACTAGAACCTCGAGGACTCTGGTGCATACCTGGACGGGTTTTTGTGGAATAACTTTTGAAGTGAATGTGGTACAGACTTGAAAGCAGGCTCTGCACCCCCATAACTTTGTCTGCACACACACACACACACACACACACACACACACCCACACCCACAACACACATACACACACACACAAGTGAACACATCAGAATGTTAGGTGGCTGTGATGTCATCAAAGGCAACGTGATGACGTCACAGACACTGTGCTTTGATCTAGCATGGGCTCTGTGATGCCATCAGTGTTAGGTTATAACCCTAGCACCATGTCATTATCATACCTCCACTGGTTTTCGGGGGATAACTTTTGAAGGGATGGTGGTAGAGACTTGAAACCAAGCTCTGCACCCCCATTTTCGGACATTCCGGATCCAACGGTGCCAGCCTCGAGTCTCTACGAGGTCGGGAAGTGGGTCAACCAGAACCTCGAGGACTCTGGTGCATACCTCGACAGGTTTCGGGGGATAACTTTTGAAGGGATGGTGGTAGAGACTTGAAACCAAGCTCTGCACCCCCATTTTCGGACATTCCGGATCCAACGGTGCCACCCTCGAGTCTCTACGAGGTCGGGAAGTGGGTCAACCAGAACCTCGAGTACTCTGGTGCATACCTCGACAGGTTTCGGGGGATAACTTTTGAAGGGATGGTGGTAGAGACTTGAAACCAAGCTCTGCACCCCCATTTTCGGACATTCCGGATCCAACGGTGCCACCCTCGCGTCTCTACGAGGTCGGGAAGTGGGTCAACCAGAACCTTGAGGACTCTGGTGCATACCTCGACGGGTTTTTGGAGGATAACGTTTGAAGGAAAGGTGGTAGAGACGTGAAACTAAGCTCTGCACCCCCATTTTTGGACATTCCGGATCCAAGGGTACCACCATCGAGTCTCTACAAGGTTGGGAAGTGGGTCAACTAGAACCTCGAGGACTCTGGTGCATACCTGGACGGGTTTTTGTGGAATAACTTTTGAAGTGAATGTGGTACAGACTTGAAAGCAGGCTCTGCACCCCCATAACTTTGTCTGCACACACACACACACACACACACACACACACACACACACCCACACCCACAACACACATACACACACACACAAGTGAACACATCAGAATGTTAGGTGGCTGTGATGTCATCAAAGGCAACGTGATGACGTCACAGACACTGTGCTTTGATCTAGCATGGGCTCTGTGATGCCATCAGTGTTAGGTTATAACCCTAGCACCATGTCATTATCATACCTCCACTGGTTTTCGGGGGATAACTTTTGAAGGGATGGTGGTAGAGACTTGAAACCAAGCTCTGCACCCCCATTTTCGGACATTCCGGATCCAACGGTGCCAGCCTCGAGTCTCTACGAGGTCGGGAAGTGGGTCAACCAGAACCTCGAGGACTCTGGTGCATACCTCGACAGGTTTCGGGGGATAACTTTTGAAGGGATGGTGGTAGAGACTTGAAACCAAGCTCTGCACCCCCATTTCTGGACATTCCGGATCCAACGGTGCCAACCTCGCGTCTCTACGAGGTCGGGAAGTGGGTCAACCAGAACCTTGAAGACTCTGGTGCATACCTCGACAGGTTTCGGGGGATAACTTTTGAAGGGATGGTGGTAGAGACTTGAAACCAAGCTCTGCACCCCAATTTTCGGACATTCCGGATCCAACGGTGCCACCCTGGAGTCTCTACGAGGTCGGGAAGTGGGTCAACCAGAACCTCGAGTACTCTGGTGCATACCTCGACAGGTTTCGGGGGATAACTTTTGAAGGGATGGTGGTAGAGACTTGAAACCAAGCTCTGCACCCCCATTTTCGGACATTCCGGATCCAACGGTGCCACCCTCGCGTCTCTACGAGGTCGGGAAGTGGGTCAACCAGAACCTTGAGGACTCTGGTGCATACCTCGACGGGTTTTTGGAGGATAACGTTTGAAGGAAAGGTGGTAGAGACGTGAAACTAAGCTCTGCACCCCCATTTTTGGACATTCCGGATCCAAGGGTACCACCATCGAGTCTCTACAAGGTTGGGAAGTGGGTCAACTAGAACCTCGAGGACTCTGGTGCATACCTGGACGGGTTTTTGTGGAATAACTTTTGAAGTGAATGTGGTACAGACTTGAAAGCAGGCTCTGCACCCCCATAACTTTGTCTGCACACACACACACACACACACACACACACACACACCCACACCCACAACACACATACACACACACACAAGTGAACACATCAGAATGTTAGGTGGCTGTGATGTCATCAAAGGCAACGTGATGACGTCACAGACACTGTGCTTTGATCTAGCATGGGCTCTGTGATGCCATCAGTGTTAGGTTATAACCCTAGCACCATGTCATTATCATACCTCCACTGGTTTTCGGGGGATAACTTTTGAAGGGATGGTGGTAGAGACTTGAAACCAAGCTCTGCACCCCCATTTTCGGACATTCCGGATCCAACGGTGCCACCCTCGAGTCTCTACGAGGTCGGGAAGTGGGTCAACCAGAACCTCGAGTACTCTGGTGCATACCTCGACAGGTTTCGGGGGATAACTTTTGAAGGGATGGTGGTAGAGACTTGAAACCAAGCTCTGCACCCCCATTTTCGGACATTCCGGATCCAACGGTGCCACCCTCGCGTCTCTACGAGGTCGGGAAGTGGGTCAACCAGAACCTTGAGGACTCTGGTGCATACCTCGACGGGTTTTTGGAGGATAACGTTTGAAAGAAAGGTGGTAGAGACGTGAAACTAAGCTCTGCACCCCCATTTTTGGACATTCCGGATCCAAGGGTACCACCATCGAGTCTCTACAAGGTTGGGAAGTGGGTCAACTAGAACCTCGAGGACTCTGGTGCATACCTGGACGGGTTTTTGTGGAATAACTTTTGAAGTGAATGTGGTACAGACTTGAAAGCAGGCTCTGCACCCCCATAACTTTGTCTGCACACACACACACACACACACACACACACACACACACACCCACACCCACAACACACATACACACACACACAAGTGAACACATCAGAATGTTAGGTGGCTGTGATGTCATCAAAGGCAACGTGATGACGTCACAGACACTGTGCTTTGATCTAGCATGGGCTCTGTGATGCCATCAGTGTTAGGTTATAACCCTAGCACCATGTCATTATCATACCTCCACTGGTTTTCGGGGGATAACTTTTGAAGGGATGATGGTAGAGACTTGAAACCAAGCTCTGCACCCCCATTTTCGGACATTCCGGATCCAACGGTGCCACCCTCGAGTCTCTACGAGGTCGGGAAGTGGGTCAACCAGAACCTCGAGTACTCTGGTGCATACCTCGACAGGTTTCGGGGGATAACTTTTGAAGGGATGGTGGTAGAGACTTGAAACCAAGCTCTGCACCCCCATTTTCGGACATTCCGGATCCAACGGTGCCACCCTCGAGTCTCTACGAGGTCGGGAAGTGGGTCAACCAGAACCTCGAGGACTCTGGTGCATACCTCGACAGGTTTCGGGGGATAACTTTTGAAGGGATGGTGGTAGAGACTTGAAACCAAGCTCTGCATCCCCATTTTCGGACATTCCGGATCCAACGGTGCCACCCTGGAGTCTCTACGAGGTCGGGAAGTGGGTCAACCAGAACCTCGAGTACTCTGGTGCATACCTCGACAGGTTTCGGGGGATAACTTTTGAAGGGATGGTGGTAGAGACTTGAAACCAAGCTCTGCACCCCCATTTTCGGACATTCCGGATCCAACGGTGCCACCCTCGAGTCTCTACGAGGTCGGGAAGTGGGTCAACCAGAACCTCGAGGACTCTGGTGCATACCTCGACAGGTTTCGGGGGATAACTTTTGAAGGGATGGTGGTAGAGACTTGAAACCAAGCTCTGCACCCCCATTTTCGGACATTCCGGATCCAACGGTGCCACCCTGGAGTCTCTACGAGGTCGGGAAGTGGGTCAACCAGAACCTCGAGTACTCTGGTGCATACCTCGACAGGTTTCGGGGGATAACTTTTGAAGGGATGGTGGTAGAGACTTGAAACAAAGCTCTGCACCCCCATTTTCGGACATTCCGGATCCAACGGTGCCACCCTCGCGTCTCTACGAGGTCGGGAAGTGGGTCAACCAGAACCTTGAGGACTCTGGTGCATACCTCGACGGGTTTTTGGAGGATAACGTTTGAAGGAAAGGTGGTAGAGACGTGAAACTAAGCTCTGCACCCCCATTTTTGGACATTCCGGATCCAAGGGTACCACCATCGAGTCTCTACAAGGTTGGGAAGTGGGTCAACTAGAACCTCGAGGACTCTGGTGCATACCTGGACGGGTTTTTGTGGAATAACTTTTGAAGTGAATGTGGTACAGACTTGAAAGCAGGCTCTGCACCCCCATAACTTTGTCTGCACACACACACACACACACACACACACACCCACACCCACAACACACATACACACACACACAAGTGAACACATCAGAATGTTAGGTGGCTGTGATGTCATCAAAGGCAACGTAATGACGTCACAGACACTGTGCTTTGATCTAGCATGGGCTCTGTGATGCCATCAGTGTTAGGTTATAACCCTAGCACCATGTCATTATCATACCTCCACTGGTTTTCGGGGGATAACTTTTGAAGGGATGGTGGTAGAGACTTGAAACCAAGCTCTGCACCCCCATTTTCGGACATTCCGGATCCAACGGTGCCACCCTCGAGTCTCTACGAGGTCGGGAAGTGGGTCAACCAGAACCTCGAGGACTCTGGTGCATACCTCGACAGGTTTTGGGGGATAACTTTTGAAGGGATGGTGGTAGAGACTTGAAACCAAGCTCTGCACCCCCATTTTCGGACATTCCGGATCCAACGGTGCCACCCTGGAGTCTCTACGAGGTCGGGAAGTGGGTCAACCAGAACCTCGAGGACTCTGGTGCATACCTCGACAGGTTTCGGGGGCTAACTTTTGAAGGGATGGTGGTAGAGACTTGAAACCAAGCTCTGCACCCCCATTTCTGGACATTCCGGATCCAACGGTGCCACCCTCGCGTCTCTACGAGGTCGGGAAGTGGGTCAACCAGAACCTTGAAGACTCTGGTGCATACCTCGACGGGTTTTTGGAGGATAACGTTTGAAGGAAAGGTGGTAGAGACGTGAAACTAAGCTCTGCACCCCCATTTTTGGACATTCCGGATCCAAGGGTACCACCATCGAGTCTCTACAAGGTTGGGAAGTGGGTCAACTAGAACCTCGAGGACTCTGGTGCATACCTGGACGGGTTTTTGTGGAATAACTTTTGAAGTGAATGTGGTACAGACTTGAAAGCAGGCTCTGCACCCCCATAACTTTGTCTGCACACACACACACACACACACACACACACACACACACACCCACACCCACAACACACATACACACACACACAAGTGAACACATCAGAATGTTAGGTGGCTGTGATGTCATCAAAGGCAACGTGATGACGTCACAGACACTGTGCTTTGATCTAGCATGGGCTCTGTGATGCCATCAGTGTTAGGTTATAACCCTAGCACCATGTCATTATCATACCTCCACTGGTTTTCGGGGGATAACTTTTGAAGGGATGGTGGTAGAGACTTGAAACCAAGCTCTGCACCCCCATTTTCGGACATTCCGGATCCAACGGTGCCAGCCTCGAGTCTCTACGAGGTCGGGAAGTGGGTCAACCAGAACCTCGAGGACTCTGGTGCATACCTCGACAGGTTTCGGGGGATAACTTTTGAAGGGATGGTGGTAGAGACTTGAAACCAAGCTCTGCACCCCCATTTCTGGACATTCCGGATCCAACGGTGCCAACCTCGCGTCTCTACGAGGTCGGGAAGTGGGTCAACCAGAACCTTGAAGACTCTGGTGCATACCTCGACAGGTTTCGGGGGATAACTTTTGAAGGGATGGTGGTAGAGACTTGAAACCAAGCTCTGCACCCCAATTTTCGGACATTCCGGATCCAACGGTGCCACCCTGGAGTCTCTACGAGGTCGGGAAGTGGGTCAACCAGAACCTCGAGTACTCTGGTGCATACCTCGACAGGTTTCGGGGGATAACTTTTGAAGGGATGGTGGTAGAGACTTGAAACCAAGCTCTGCACCCCCATTTTCGGACATTCCGGATCCAACGGTGCCACCCTCGCGTCTCTACGAGGTCGGGAAGTGGGTCAACCAGAACCTTGAGGACTCTGGTGCATACCTCGACGGGTTTTTGGAGGATAACGTTTGAAGGAAAGGTGGTAGAGACGTGAAACTAAGCTCTGCACCCCCATTTTTGGACATTCCGGATCCAAGGGTACCACCATCGAGTCTCTACAAGGTTGGGAAGTGGGTCAACTAGAACCTCGAGGACTCTGGTGCATACCTGGACGGGTTTTTGTGGAATAACTTTTGAAGTGAATGTGGTACAGACTTGAAAGCAGGCTCTGCACCCCCATAACTTTGTCTGCACACACACACACACACACACACACACACACACACCCACACCCACAACACACATACACACACACACAAGTGAACACATCAGAATGTTAGGTGGCTGTGATGTCATCAAAGGCAACGTGATGACGTCACAGACACTGTGCTTTGATCTAGCATGGGCTCTGTGATGCCATCAGTGTTAGGTTATAACCCTAGCACCATGTCATTATCATACCTCCACTGGTTTTCGGGGGATAACTTTTGAAGGGATGGTGGTAGAGACTTGAAACCAAGCTCTGCACCCCCATTTTCGGACATTCCGGATCCAACGGTGCCACCCTCGAGTCTCTACGAGGTCGGGAAGTGGGTCAACCAGAACCTCGAGTACTCTGGTGCATACCTCGACAGGTTTCGGGGGATAACTTTTGAAGGGATGGTGGTAGAGACTTGAAACCAAGCTCTGCACCCCCATTTTCGGACATTCCGGATCCAACGGTGCCACCCTCGCGTCTCTACGAGGTCGGGAAGTGGGTCAACCAGAACCTTGAGGACTCTGGTGCATACCTCGACGGGTTTTTGGAGGATAACGTTTGAAGGAAAGGTGGTAGAGACGTGAAACTAAGCTCTGCACCCCCATTTTTGGACATTCCGGATCCAAGGGTACCACCATCGAGTCTCTACAAGGTTGGGAAGTGGGTCAACTAGAACCTCGAGGACTCTGGTGCATACCTGGACGGGTTTTTGTGGAATAACTTTTGAAGTGAATGTGGTACAGACTTGAAAGCAGGCTCTGCACCCCCATAACTTTGTCTGCACACACACACACACACACACACACACACACACACCCACACCCACAACACACATACACACACACACAAGTGAACACATCAGAATGTTAGGTGGCTGTGATGTCATCAAAGGCAACGTGATGACGTCACAGACACTGTGCTTTGATCTAGCATGGGCTCTGTGATGCCATCAGTGTTAGGTTATAACCCTAGCACCATGTCATTATCATACCTCCACTGGTTTTCGGGGGATAACTTTTGAAGGGATGGTGGTAGAGACTTGAAACCAAGCTCTGCACCCCCATTTTCGGACATTCCGGATCCAACGGTGCCACCCTGGAGTCTCTACGAGGTCGGGAAGTGGGTCAACCAGAACCTCGAGTACTCTGGTGCATACCTCGACAGGTTTCGGGGGATAACTTTTGAAGGGATGGTGGTAGAGACTTGAAACCAAGCTCTGCACCCCCATTTTCGGACATTCCGGATCCAACGGTGCCACCCTCGCGTCTCTACGAGGTCGGGAAGTGGGTCAACCAGAACCTTGAGGACTCTGGTGCATACCTCGACGGGTTTTTGGAGGATAACGTTTGAAGGAAAGGTGGTAGAGACGTGAAACTAAGCTCTGCACCCCCATTTTTGGACATTCCGGATCCAAGGGTACCACCATCGAGTCTCTACAAGGTTGGGAAGTGGGTCAACTAGAACCTCGAGGACTCTGGTGCATACCTGGACGGGTTTTTGTGGAATAACTTTTGAAGTGAATGTGGTACAGACTTGAAAGCAGGCTCTGCACCCCCATAACTTTGTCTGCACACACACACACACACACACACACACACACACACACACACCCACACCCACAACACACATACACACACACACAAGTGAACACATCAGAATGTTAGGTGGCTGTGATGTCATCAAAGGCAACGTGATGACGTCACAGACACTGTGCTTTGATCTAGCATGGGCTCTGTGATGCCATCAGTGTTAGGTTATAACCCTAGCACCATGTCATTATCATACCTCCACTGGTTTTCGGGGGATAACTTTTGAAGGGATGGTGGTAGAGACTTGAAACCAAGCTCTGCACCCCCATTTTCGGACATTCCGGATCCAACGGTGCCACCCTCGAGTCTCTACGAGGTCGGGAAGTGGGTCAACCAGAAACTCGAGGACTCTGGTGCATACCTCGACAGGTTTCGGGGGATAACTTTTGAAGGGATGGTGGTAGAGACTTGAAACCAAGCTCTGCACCCCCATTTTCGGACATTCCGGATCCAACGGTGCCACCATCGAGTCTCTACGAGGTCGGGAAGTGGGTCAACCAGAACCTCGAGTACTCTGGTGCATACCTCGACAGGTTTCGGGGGATAACTTTTGAAGGGATGGTGGTAGAGACTTGAAACCAAGCTCTGCACCCCCATTTTCGGACATTCCGGATCCAACGGTGCCACCCTCGCGTCTCTACGAGGTCGGGAAGTGGGTCAACCAGAACCTTGAAGACTCTGGTGCATACCTCGACGGGTTTTTGGAGGATAACGTTTGAAGGAAAGGTGGTAGAGACGTGAAACTAAGCTCTGCACCCCCATTTTTGGACATTCCGGATCCAAGGGTACCACCATCGAGTCTCTACAAGGTTGGGAAGTGGGTCAACTAGAACCTCGAGGACTCTGGTGCATACCTGGACGGGTTTTTGTGGAATAACTTTTGAAGTGAATGTGGTACAGACTTGAAAGCAGGCTCTGCACCCCCATAACTTTGTCTGCACACACACACACACACACACACACACACCCACACCCACAACACACATACACACACACACAAGTGAACACATCAGAATGTTAGGTGGCTGTGATGTCATCAAAGGCAACGTGATGACGTCACAGACACTGTGCTTTGATCTAGCATGGGCTCTGTGATGCCATCAGTGTTAGGTTATAACCCTAGCACCATGTCATTATCATACCTCCACTGGTTTTCGGGGGATAACTTTTGAAGGGATGGTGGTAGAGACTTGAAACCAAGCTCTGCACCCCCATTTTCGGACATTCCGGATCCAACGGTGCCACCCTCGAGTCTCTACGAGGTCGGGAAGTGGGTCAACCAGAAACTCGAGGACTCTGGTGCATACCTCGACAGGTTTCGGGGGATAACTTTTGAAGGGATGGTGGTAGAGACTTGAAACCAAGCTCTGCACCCCCATTTTCGGACATTCCGGATCCAACGGTGCCACCATCGAGTCTCTACGAGGTCGGGAAGTGGGTCAACCAGAACCTCGAGTACTCTGGTGCATACCTCGACAGGTTTCGGGGGATAACTTTTGAAGGGATGGTGGTAGAGACTTGAAACCAAGCTCTGCACCCCCATTTTCGGACATTCCGGATCCAACGGTGCCACCCTCGCGTCTCTACGAGGTCGGGAAGTGGGTCAACCAGAACCTTGAAGACTCTGGTGCATACCTCGACGGGTTTTTGGAGGATAACGTTTGAAGGAAAGGTGGTAGAGACGTGAAACTAAGCTCTGCACCCCCATTTTTGGACATTCCGGATCCAAGGGTACCACCATCGAGTCTCTACAAGGTTGGGAAGTGGGTCAACTAGAACCTCGAGGACTCTGGTGCATACCTGGACGGGTTTTTGTGGAATAACTTTTGAAGTGAATGTGGTACAGACTTGAAAGCAGGCTCTGCACCCCCATAACTTTGTCTGCACACACACACACACACACACACACACACCCACACCCACAACACACATACACACACACACAAGTGAACACATCAGAATGTTAGGTGGCTGTGATGTCATCAAAGGCAACGTGATGACGTCACAGACACTGTGCTTTGATCTAGCATGGGCTCTGTGATGCCATCAGTGTTAGGTTATAACCCTAGCACCATGTCATTATCATACCTCCACTGGTTTTCGGGGGATAACTTTTGAAGGGATGGTGGTAGAGACTTGAAACCAAGCTCTGCACCCCCATTTTCGGACATTCCAGATCCAACGGTGCCACCCTCGAGTCTCTACGAGGTCGGGAAGTGGGTCAACCAGAACCTCGAGGACTCTGGTGCATACCTCGACAGGTTTTGGGGGATAACTTTTGAAGGGATGGTGGTAGAGACTTGAAACCAAGCTCTGCACCCCCATTTTCGGACATTCCGGATCCAACGGTGCCACCCTGGATTCTCTACGAGGTCGGGAAGTGGGTCAACCAGAACCTCGAGGACTCTGGTGCATACCTCGACAGGTTTCGGGGGATAACTTTTGAAGGGATGGTGGTAGAGACTTGAAACCAAGCTCTGCACCCCCATTTTCGGACATTCCGGATCCAACGGTGCCACCATCGAGTCTCTACGAGGTCGGGAAGTGGGTCAACCAGAACCTCGAGTACTCTGGTGCATACCTCGACAGGTTTCGGGGGATAACTTTTGAAGGGATGGTGGTAGAGACTTGAAACCAAGCTCTGCACCCCCATTTTCGGACATTCCGGATCCAACGGTGCCACCCTCGCGTCTCTACGAGGTCGGGAAGTGGGTCAACCAGAACCTTGAAGACTCTGGTGCATACCTCGACGGGTTTTTGGAGGATAACGTTTGAAGGAAAGGTGGTAGAGACGTGAAACTAAGCTCTGCACCCCCATTTTTGGACATTCCGGATCCAAGGGTACCACCATCGAGTCTCTACAAGGTTGGGAAGTGGGTCAACTAGAACCTCGAGGACTCTGGTGCATACCTGGACGGGTTTTTGTGGAATAACTTTTGAAGTGAATGTGGTACAGACTTGAAAGCAGGCTCTGCACCCCCATAACTTTGTCTGCACACACACACACACACACACACACACACCCACACCCACAACACACATACACACACACACAAGTGAACACATCAGAATGTTAGGTGGCTGTGATGTCATCAAAGGCAACGTGATGACGTCACAGACACTGTGCTTTGATCTAGCATGGGCTCTGTGATGCCATCAGTGTTAGGTTATAACCCTAGCACCATGTCATTATCATACCTCCACTGGTTTTCGGGGGATAACTTTTGAAGGGATGGTGGTAGAGACTTGAAACCAAGCTCTGCACCCCCATTTTCGGACATTCCGGATCCAACGGTGCCACCCTCGAGTCTCTACGAGGTCGGGAAGTGGGTCAACTAGAACCTCGAGGACTCTGGTGCATACCTCGACAGGTTTCGGGGGATAACTTTTGAAGGGATGGTGGTAGAGACTTGAAACCAAGCTCTGCACCCCCATTTTCGGACATTCCGGATCCAGCGGTGCCACCCTGGAGTCTCTACGACGTCGGGAAGTGGGTCAACCAGAACCTCGAGTACTCTGGTGCATACCTCGACAGGTTTCGGGGGATAACTTTTGAAGGGATGGTGGTAGAGACTTGAAACCAAGCTCTGCACCCCCATTTTCGGACATTCCGGATCCAACGGTGCCACCCTCCCGTCTCTACGAGGTCGGGAAGTGGGTCAACCAGAACCTTGAGGACTCTGGTGCATACCTCGACGGGTTTTTGGAGGATAACGTTTGAAGGAAAGGTGGTAGAGACGTGAAACTAAGCTCTGCACCCCCATTTTTGGACATTCCGGATCCAAGGGTACCACCATCGAGTCTCTACAAGGTTGGGAAGTGGGTCAACTAGAACCTCGAGGACTCTGGTGCATACCTGGACGGGTTTTTGTGGAATAACTTTTGAAGTGAATGTGGTACAGACTTGAAAGCAGGCTCTGCACCCCCATAACTTTGTCTGCACACACACACACACACACACACACACACACACACCCACAACACACATACACACACACACACAAGTGAACACATCAGAATGTTAGGTGGCTGTGATGTCATCAAAGGCAACGTGATGACGTCACAGACACTGTGCTTTGATCTAGCATGGGCTCTGTGATGCCATCAGTGTTAGGTTATAACCCTAGCACCATGTCATTATCATACCTCCACTGGTTTTCGGGGGATAACTTTTGAAGGGATGGTGGTAGAGACTTGAAACCAAGCTCTGCACCCCCATTTTCGGACATTCCGGATCCAACGGTGCCACCCTCGAGTCTCTACGAGGTCGGGAAGTGGGTCAACTAGAACCTCGAGGACTCTGGTGCATACCTCGACAGGTTTCGGGGGATAACTTTTGAAGGGATGGTGGTAGAGACTTGAAACCAAGCTCTGCACCCCCATTTTCGGACATTCCGGATCCAGCGGTGCCACCCTGGAGTCTCTACGACGTCGGGAAGTGGGTCAACCAGAACCTCGAGTACTCTGGTGCATACCTCGACAGGTTTCGGGGGATAACTTTTGAAGGGATGGTGGTAGAGACTTGAAACCAAGCTCTGTACCCCCATTTTCGGACATTCCGGATCCAACGGTGCCACCCTCCCGTCTCTACGAGGTCGGGAAGTGGGTCAACCAGAACCTTGAGGACTCTGGTGCATACCTCGACGGGTTTTTGGAGGATAACGTTTGAAGGAAAGGTGGTAGAGACGTGAAACTAAGCTCTGCACCCCCATTTTTGGACATTCCGGATCCAAGGGTACCACCATCGAGTCTCTACAAGGTTGGGAAGTGGGTCAACTAGAACCTCGAGGACTCTGGTGCATACCTGGACGGGTTTTTGTGGAATAACTTTTGAAGTGAATGTGGTACAGACTTGAAAGCAGGCTCTGCACCCCCATAACTTTGTCTGCACACACACACACACACACACACACACACACACCCACACCCACAACACACATACACACACACACAAGTGAACACATCAGAATGTTAGGTGGCTGTGATGTCATCAAAGGCAACGTGATGACGTCACAGACACTGTGCTTTGATCTAGCATGGGCTCTGTGATGCCATCAGTGTTAGGTTATAACCCTAGCACCATGTCATTATCATACCTCCACTGGTTTTCGGGGGATAACTTTTGAAGGGATGGTGGTAGAGACTTGAAACCAAGCTCTGCACCCCCATTTTCGGACATTCCGGATCCAACGGTGCCACCCTCGAGTCTCTACGAGGTCGGGAAGTGGGTCAACTAGAACCTCGAGGACTCTGGTGCATACCTCGACAGGTTTCGGGGGATAACTTTTGAAGGGATGGTGGTAGAGACTTGAAACCAAGCTCTGCACCCCCATTTTCGGACATTCCGGATCCAGCGGTGCCACCCTGGAGTCTCTACGACGTCGGGAAGTGGGTCAACCAGAACCTCGAGTACTCTGGTGCATACCTCGACAGGTTTCGGGGGATAACTTTTGAAGGGATGGTGGTAGAGACTTGAAACCAAGCTCTGCACCCCCATTTTCGGACATTCCGGATCCAACGGTGCCACCCTCCCGTCTCTACGAGGTCGGGAAGTGGGTCAACCAGAACCTTGAGGACTCTGGTGCATACCTCGACGGGTTTTTGGAGGATAACGTTTGAAGGAAAGGTGGTAGAGACGTGAAACTAAGCTCTGCACCCCCATTTTTGGACATTCCGGATCCAAGGGTACCACCATCGAGTCTCTACAAGGTTGGGAAGTGGGTCAACTAGAACCTCGAGGACTCTGGTGCATACCTGGACGGGTTTTTGTGGAATAACTTTTGAAGTGAATGTGGTACAGACTTGAAAGCAGGCTCTGCACCCCCATAACTTTGTCTGCACACACACACACACACACACACACACACACACACCCACAACACACATACACACACACACACAAGTGAACACATCAGAATGTTAGGTGGCTGTGATGTCATCAAAGGCAACGTGATGACGTCACAGACACTGTGCTTTGATCTAGCATGGGCTCTGTGATGCCATCAGTGTTAGGTTATAACCCTAGCACCATGTCATTATCATACCTCCACTGGTTTTCGGGGGATAACTTTTGAAGGGATGGTGGTAGAGACTTGAAACCAAGCTCTGCACCCCCATTTTCGGACATTCCGGATCCAACGGTGCCACCCTCGAGTCTCTACGAGGTCGGGAAGTGGGTCAACTAGAACCTCGAGGACTCTGGTGCATACCTCGACAGGTTTCGGGGGATAACTTTTGAAGGGATGGTGGTAGAGACTTGAAACCAAGCTCTGCACCCCCATTTTCGGACATTCCGGATCCAGCGGTGCCACCCTGGAGTCTCTACGACGTCGGGAAGTGGGTCAACCAGAACCTCGAGTACTCTGGTGCATACCTCGACAGGTTTCGGGGGATAACTTTTGAAGGGATGGTGGTAGAGACTTGAAACCAAGCTCTGCACCCCCATTTTCGGACATTCCGGATCCAACGGTGCCACCCTCCCGTCTCTACGAGGTCGGGAAGTGGGTCAACCAGAACCTTGAGGACTCTGGTGCATACCTCGACGGGTTTTTGGAGGATAACGTTTGAAGGAAAGGTGGTAGAGACGTGAAACTAAGCTCTGCACCCCCATTTTTGGACATTCCGGATCCAAGGGTACCACCATCGAGTCTCTACAAGGTTGGGAAGTGGGTCAACTAGAACCTCGAGGACTCTGGTGCATACCTGGACGGGTTTTTGTGGAATAACTTTTGAAGTGAATGTGGTACAGACTTGAAAGCAGGCTCTGCACCCCCATAACTTTGTCTGCACACACACACACACACACACACACACACACACCCACACCCACAACACACATACACACACACACAAGTGAACACATCAGAATGTTAGGTGGCTGTGATGTCATCAAAGGCAACGTGATGACGTCACAGACACTGTGCTTTGATCTAGCATGGGCTCTGTGATGCCATCAGTGTTAGGTTATAACCCTAGCACCATGTCATTATCATACCTCCACTGGTTTTCGGGGGATAACTTTTGAAGGGATGGTGGTAGAGACTTGAAACCAAGCTCTGCACCCCCATTTTCGGACATTCCGGATCCAACGGTGCCACCCTCGAGTCTCTACGAGGTCGGGAAGTGGGTCAACTAGAACCTCGAGGACTCTGGTGCATACCTCGACAGGTTTCGGGGGATAACTTTTGAAGGGATGGTGGTAGAGACTTGAAACCAAGCTCTGCACCCCCATTTTCGGACATTCCGGATCCAGCGGTGCCACCCTGGAGTCTCTACGACGTCGGGAAGTGGGTCAACCAGAACCTCGAGTACTCTGGTGCATACCTCGACAGGTTTCGGGGGATAACTTTTGAAGGGATGGTGGTAGAGACTTGAAACCAAGCTCTGCACCCCCATTTTCGGACATTCCGGATCCAACGGTGCCACCCTCCCGTCTCTACGAGGTCGGGAAGTGGGTCAACCAGAACCTTGAGGACTCTGGTGCATACCTCGACGGGTTTTTGGAGGATAACGTTTGAAGGAAAGGTGGTAGAGACGTGAAACTAAGCTCTGCACCCCCATTTTTGGACATTCCGGATCCAAGGGTACCACCATCGAGTCTCTACAAGGTTGGGAAGTGGGTCAACTAGAACCTCGAGGACTCTGGTGCATACCTGGACGGGTTTTTGTGGAATAACTTTTGAAGTGAATGTGGTACAGACTTGAAAGCAGGCTCTGCACCCCCATAACTTTGTCTGCACACACACACACACACACACACACACACACACACCCACAACACACATACACACACACACACAAGTGAACACATCAGAATGTTAGGTGGCTGTGATGTCATCAAAGGCAACGTGATGACGTCACAGACACTGTGCTTTGATCTAGCATGGGCTCTGTGATGCCATCAGTGTTAGGTTATAACCCTAGCACCATGTCATTATCATACCTCCACTGGTTTTCGGGGGATAACTTTTGAAGGGATGGTGGTAGAGACTTGAAACCAAGCTCTGCACCCCCATTTTCGGACATTCCGGATCCAACGGTGCCACCCTCGAGTCTCTACGAGGTCGGGAAGTGGGTCAACTAGAACCTCGAGGACTCTGGTGCATACCTCGACAGGTTTCGGGGGATAACTTTTGAAGGGATGGTGGTAGAGACTTGAAACCAAGCTCTGCACCCCCATTTTCGGACATTCCGGATCCAGCGGTGCCACCCTGGAGTCTCTACGACGTCGGGAAGTGGGTCAACCAGAACCTCGAGTACTCTGGTGCATACCTCGACAGGTTTCGGGGGATAACTTTTGAAGGGATGGTGGTAGAGACTTGAAACCAAGCTCTGCACCCCCATTTTCGGACATTCCGGATCCAACGGTGCCACCCTCCCGTCTCTACGAGGTCGGGAAGTGGGTCAACCAGAACCTTGAGGACTCTGGTGCATACCTCGACGGGTTTTTGGAGGATAACGTTTGAAGGAAAGGTGGTAGAGACGTGAAACTAAGCTCTGCACCCCCATTTTTGGACATTCCGGATCCAAGGGTACCACCATCGAGTCTCTACAAGGTTGGGAAGTGGGTCAACTAGAACCTCGAGGACTCTGGTGCATACCTGGACGGGTTTTTGTGGAATAACTTTTGAAGTGAATGTGGTACAGACTTGAAAGCAGGCTCTGCACCCCCATAACTTTGTCTGCACACACACACACACACACACACACACACACACCCACACCCACAACACACATACACACACACACAAGTGAACACATCAGAATGTTAGGTGGCTGTGATGTCATCAAAGGCAACGTGATGACGTCACAGACACTGTGCTTTGATCTAGCATGGGCTCTGTGATGCCATCAGTGTTAGGTTATAACCCTAGCACCATGTCATTATCATACCTCCACTGGTTTTCGGGGGATAATCAAGCTCTGCACCCCCATTTTCGGACATTCCGGATCCAACGGTGCCACCCTCGAGTCTCTACGAGGTCGGGAAGTGGGTCAACTAGAACCTCGAGGACTCTGGTGCATACCTCGACAGGTTTCGGGGGATAACTTTTGAAGGGATGGTGGTAGAGACTTGAAACCAAGCTCTGCACCCCCATTTTCGGACATTCCGGATCCAGCGGTGCCACCCTGGAGTCTCTACGACGTCGGGAAGTGGGTCAACCAGAACCTCGAGTACTCTGGTGCATACCTCGACAGGTTTCGGGGGATAACTTTTGAAGGGATGGTGGTAGAGACTTGAAACCAAGCTCTGCACCCCCATTTTCGGACATTCCGGATCCAACGGTGCCACTTTTGAAGTGAATGTGGTACAGACTTGAAAGCAGGCTCTGCACCCCCATAACTTTGTCTGCACACACACACACACACACACACACACACACACCCACACCCACAACACACATACACACACACACAAGTGAACACATCAGAATGTTAGGTGGCTGTGATGTCATCAAAGGCAACGTGATGACGTCACAGACACTGTGCTTTGATCTAGCATGGGCTCTGTGATGCCATCAGTGTTAGGTTATAACCCTAGCACCATGTCATTATCATACCTCCACTGGTTTTCGGGGGATAATCAAGCTCTGCACCCCCATTTTCGGACATTCCGGATCCAACGGTGCCACCCTCGAGTCTCTACGAGGTCGGGAAGTGGGTCAACTAGAACCTCGAGGACTCTGGTGCATACCTCGACAGGTTTCGGGGGATAACTTTTGAAGGGATGGTGGTAGAGACTTGAAACCAAGCTCTGCACCCCCATTTTCGGACATTCCGGATCCAGCGGTGCCACCCTGGAGTCTCTACGACGTCGGGAAGTGGGTCAACCAGAACCTCGAGTACTCTGGTGCATACCTCGACAGGTTTCGGGGGATAACTTTTGAAGGGATGGTGGTAGAGACTTGAAACCAAGCTCTGCACCCCCATTTTCGGACATTCCGGATCCAACGGTGCCACCCTCCCGTCTCTACGACGTCGGGAAGTGGGTCAACCAGAACCTTGAGGACTCTGGTGCATACCTCGACGGGTTTTTGGAGGATAACGTTTGAAGGAAAGGTGGTAGAGACGTGAAACTAAGCTCTGCACCCCCATTTTTGGACATTCCGGATCCAAGGGTACCACCATCGAGTCTCTACAAGGTTGGGAAGTGGGTCAACTAGAACCTCGAGGACTCTGGTGCATACCTGGACGGGTTTTTGTGGAATAACTTTTGAAGTGAATGTGGTACAGACTTGAAAGCAGGCTCTGCACCCCCATAACTTTGTCTGCACACACACACACACACACACACACACACACACACACACCCACACCCACAACACACATACACACACACACAAGTGAACACATCAGAATGTTAGGTGGCTGTGATGTCATCAAAGGCAACGTGATGACGTCACAGACACTGTGCTTTGATCTAGCATGGGCTCTGTGATGCCATCAGTGTTAGGTTATAACCCTAGCACCATGTCATTATCATACCTCCACTGGTTTTCGGGGGATAACTTTTGAAGGGATGGTGGTAGAGACTTGAAACCAAGCTCTGCACCCCCATTTTCGGACATTCCGGATCCAACGGTGCCACCCTCGAGTCTCTACGAGGTCGGGAAGTGGGTCAACCAGAACCTCGAGGACTCTGGTGCATACCTCGACAGTTTTTGGGGGATAACTTTTGAAGGGATGGTGGTAGAGACTTGAAACCAAGCTCTGCACCCCCATTTTCGGACATTCCGGATCCAACGGTGCCACCCTGGAGTCTCTACGAGGTCGGGAAGTGGGTCAACCAGAACCTCGAGGACTCTGGTGCATACCTCGACAGGTTTCGGGGGCTAACTTTTGAAGGGATGGTGGTAGAGACTTGAAACCAAGCTCTGCACCCCCATTTCTGGACATTCCGGATCCAACGGTGCCACCCTCGCGTCTCTACGAGGTCGGGAAGTGGGTCAACCAGAACCTTGAAGACTCTGGTGCATACCTCGACGGGTTTTTGGAGGATAACGTTTGAAGGAAAGGTGGTAGAGACGTGAAACTAAGCTCTGCACCCCCATTTTTGGACATTCCGGATCCAAGGGTACCACCATCGAGTCTCTACAAGGTTGGGAAGTGGGTCAACTAGAACCTCGAGGACTCTGGTGCATACCTGGACGGGTTTTTGTGGAATAACTTTTGAAGTGAATGTGGTACAGACTTGAAAGCAGGCTCTGCACCCCCATAACTTTGTCTGCACACACACACACACACACACACACACACACACACCCACAACACACATACACACACACACACAAGTGAACACATCAGAATGTTAGGTGGCTGTGATGTCATCAAAGGCAACGTGATGACGTCACAGACACTGTGCTTTGATCTAGCATGGGCTCTGTGATGCCATCAGTGTTAGGTTATAACCCTAGCACCATGTCATTATCATACCTCCACTGGTTTTCGGGGGATAACTTTTGAAGGGATGGTGGTAGAGACTTGAAACCAAGCTCTGCACCCCCATTTTCGGACATTCCGGATCCAACGGTGCCACCCTCGAGTCTCTACGAGGTCGGGAAGTGGGTCAACCAGAAACTCGAGGACTCTGGTGCATACCTCGACAGGTTTCGGGGGATAACTTTTGAAGGGATGGTGGTAGAGACTTGAAACCAAGCTCTGCACCCCCATTTTCGGACATTCCGGATCCAACGGTGCCACCATCGAGTCTCTACGAGGTCGGGAAGTGGGTCAACCAGAACCTCGAGTACTCTGGTGCATACCTCGACAGGTTTCGGGGGATAACTTTTGAAGGGATGGTGGTAGAGACTTGAAACCAAGCTCTGCACCCCCATTTTCGGACATTCCGGATCCAACGGTGCCACCCTCGCGTCTCTACGAGGTCGGGAAGTGGGTCAACCAGAACCTTGAAGACTCTGGTGCATACCTCGACGGGTTTTTGGAGGATAACGTTTGAAGGAAAGGTGGTAGAGACGTGAAACTAAGCTCTGCACCCCCATTTTTGGACATTCCGGATCCAAGGGTACCACCATCGAGTCTCTACAAGGTTGGGAAGTGGGTCAACTAGAACCTCGAGGACTCTGGTGCATACCTGGACGGGTTTTTGTGGAATAACTTTTGAAGTGAATGTGGTACAGACTTGAAAGCAGGCTCTGCACCCCCATAACTTTGTCTGCACACACACACACACACACACACACACACCCACACCCACAACACACATACACACACACACAAGTGAACACATCAGAATGTTAGGTGGCTGTGATGTCATCAAAGGCAACGTGATGACGTCACAGACACTGTGCTTTGATCTAGCATGGGCTCTGTGATGCCATCAGTGTTAGGTTATAACCCTAGCACCATGTCATTATCATACCTCCACTGGTTTTCGGGGGATAACTTTTGAAGGGATGGTGGTAGAGACTTGAAACCAAGCTCTGCACCCCCATTTTCGGACATTCCAGATCCAACGGTGCCACCCTCGAGTCTCTACGAGGTCGGGAAGTGGGTCAACCAGAACCTCGAGGACTCTGGTGCATACCTCGACAGGTTTTGGGGGATAACTTTTGAAGGGATGGTGGTAGAGACTTGAAACCAAGCTCTGCACCCCCATTTTCGGACATTCCGGATCCAACGGTGCCACCCTGGATTCTCTACGAGGTCGGGAAGTGGGTCAACCAGAACCTCGAGGACTCTGGTGCATACCTCGACAGGTTTCGGGGGCTAACTTTTGAAGGGATGGTGGTAGAGACTTGAAACCAAGCTCTGCACCCCCATTTCTGGACATTCCGGATCCAACGGTGCCACCCTCGCGTCTCTACGAGGTCGGGAAGTGGGTCAACCAGAACCTTGAAGACTCTGGTGCATACCTCGACGGGTTTTTGGAGGATAACGTTTGAAGGAAAGGTGGTAGAGACGTGAAACTAAGCTCTGCACCCCCATTTTTGGACATTCCGGATCCAAGGGTACCACCATCGAGTCTCTACAAGGTTGGGAAGTGGGTCAACTAGAACCTCGAGGACTCTGGTGCATACCTGGACGGGTTTTTGTGGAATAACTTTTGAAGTGAATGTGGTACAGACTTGAAAGCAGGCTCTGCACCCCCATAACTTTGTCTGCACACACACACACACACACACACACACACACACACCCACAACACACATACACACACACACACAAGTGAACACATCAGAATGTTAGGTGGCTGTGATGTCATCAAAGGCAACGTGATGACGTCACAGACACTGTGCTTTGATCTAGCATGGGCTCTGTGATGCCATCAGTGTTAGGTTATAACCCTAGCACCATGTCATTATCATACCTCCACTGGTTTTCGGGGGATAACTTTTGAAGGGATGGTGGTAGAGACTTGAAACCAAGCTCTGCACCCCCATTTTCGGAAATTCCGGATCCAACGGTGCCACCCTCGAGTCTCTACGAGGTCGGGAAGTGGGTCAACTAGAACCTCGAGGACTCTGGTGCATACCTCGACAGGTTTCGGGGGATAACTTTTGAAGGGATGGTGGTAGAGACTTGAAACCAAGCTCTGCACCCCCATTTTCGGACATTCCGGATCCAGCGGTGCCACCCTGGAGTCTCTACGACGTCGGGAAGTGGGTCAACCAGAACCTCGAGTACTCTGGTGCATACCTCGACAGGTTTCGGGGGATAACTTTTGAAGGGATGGTGGTAGAGACTTGAAACCAAGCTCTGCACCCCCATTTTCGGACATTCCGGATCCAACGGTGCCACCCTCCCGTCTCTACGAGGTCGGGAAGTGGGTCAACCAGAACCTTGAGGACTCTGGTGCATACCTCGACGGGTTTTTGGAGGATAACGTTTGAAGGAAAGGTGGTAGAGACGTGAAACTAAGCTCTGCACCCCCATTTTTGGACATTCCGGATCCAAGGGTACCACCATCGAGTCTCTACAAGGTTGGGAAGTGGGTCAACTAGAACCTCGAGGACTCTGGTGCATACCTGGACGGGTTTTTGTGGAATAACTTTTGAAGTGAATGTGGTACAGACTTGAAAGCAGGCTCTGCACCCCCATAACTTTGTCTGCACACACACACACACACACACACACACACACACCCACACC
The DNA here is from genome assembly GCF_056507025.1 of Lutjanus erythropterus. NCBI lineage: Eukaryota > Metazoa > Chordata > Actinopteri > Lutjaniformes > Lutjanidae > Lutjanus > Lutjanus erythropterus. The sequence continues at coordinate 33,714,114 of NC_139333.1, read as the reverse complement.
CACAACACACATACACACACACACAAGTGAACACATCAGAATGTTAGGTGGCTGTGATGTCATCAAAGGCAACGTGATGACGTCACAGACACTGTGCTTTGATCTAGCATGGGCTCTGTGATGCCATCAGTGTTAGGTTATAACCCTAGCACCATGTCATTATCATACCTCCACTGGTTTTCGGGGGATAACTTTTGAAGGGATGGTGGTAGAGACTTGAAACCAAGCTCTGCACCCCCATTTTCGGAAATTCCGGATCCAACGGTGCCACCCTCGAGTCTCTACGAGGTCGGGAAGTGGGTCAACTAGAACCTCGAGGACTCTGGTGCATACCTCGACAGGTTTCGGGGGATAACTTTTGAAGGGATGGTGGTAGAGACTTGAAACCAAGCTCTGCACCCCCATTTTCGGACATTCCGGATCCAGCGGTGCCACCCTGGAGTCTCTACGACGTCGGGAAGTGGGTCAACCAGAACCTCGAGTACTCTGGTGCATACCTCGACAGGTTTCGGGGGATAACTTTTGAAGGGATGGTGGTAGAGACTTGAAACCAAGCTCTGCACCCCCATTTTCGGACATTCCGGATCCAACGGTGCCACCCTCCCGTCTCTACGAGGTCGGGAAGTGGGTCAACCAGAACCTTGAGGACTCTGGTGCATACCTCGACGGGTTTTTGGAGGATAACGTTTGAAGGAAAGGTGGTAGAGACGTGAAACTAAGCTCTGCACCCCCATTTTTGGACATTCCGGATCCAAGGGTACCACCATCGAGTCTCTACAAGGTTGGGAAGTGGGTCAACTAGAACCTCGAGGACTCTGGTGCATACCTGGACGGGTTTTTGTGGAATAACTTTTGAAGTGAATGTGGTACAGACTTGAAAGCAGGCTCTGCACCCCCATAACTTTGTCTGCACACACACACACACACACACACACACACACACCCACACCCACAACACACATACACACACACACAAGTGAACACATCAGAATGTTAGGTGGCTGTGATGTCATCAAAGGCAACGTGATGACGTCACAGACACTGTGCTTTGATCTAGCATGGGCTCTGTGATGCCATCAGTGTTAGGTTATAACCCTAGCACCATGTCATTATCATACCTCCACTGGTTTTCGGGGGATAACTTTTGAAGGGATGGTGGTAGAGACTTGAAACCAAGCTCTGCACCCCCATTTTCGGACATTCCGGATCCAACGGTGCCACCCTCGAGTCTCTACGAGGTCGGGAAGTGGGTCAACTAGAACCTCGAGGACTCTGGTGCATACCTCGACAGGTTTCGGGGGATAACTTTTGAAGGGATGGTGGTAGAGACTTGAAACCAAGCTCTGCACCCCCATTTTCGGACATTCCGGATCCAGCGGTGCCACCCTGGAGTCTCTACGACGTCGGGAAGTGGGTCAACCAGAACCTCGAGTACTCTGGTGCATACCTCGACAGGTTTCGGGGGATAACTTTTGAAGGGATGGTGGTAGAGACTTGAAACCAAGCTCTGCACCCCCATTTTCGGACATTCCGGATCCAACGGTGCCACCCTCCCGTCTCTACGAGGTCGGGAAGTGGGTCAACCAGAACCTTGAGGACTCTGGTGCATACCTCGACGGGTTTTTGGAGGATAACGTTTGAAGGAAAGGTGGTAGAGACGTGAAACTAAGCTCTGCACCCCCATTTTTGGACATTCCGGATCCAAGGGTACCACCATCGAGTCTCTACAAGGTTGGGAAGTGGGTCAACTAGAACCTCGAGGACTCTGGTGCATACCTGGACGGGTTTTTGTGGAATAACTTTTGAAGTGAATGTGGTACAGACTTGAAAGCAGGCTCTGCACCCCCATAACTTTGTCTGCACACACACACACACACACACACACACACACACACCCACAACACACATACACACACACACACAAGTGAACACATCAGAATGTTAGGTGGCTGTGATGTCATCAAAGGCAACGTGATGACGTCACAGACACTGTGCTTTGATCTAGCATGGGCTCTGTGATGCCATCAGTGTTAGGTTATAACCCTAGCACCATGTCATTATCATACCTCCACTGGTTTTCGGGGGATAACTTTTGAAGGGATGGTGGTAGAGACTTGAAACCAAGCTCTGCACCCCCATTTTCGGACATTCCGGATCCAACGGTGCCACCCTCGAGTCTCTACGAGGTCGGGAAGTGGGTCAACTAGAACCTCGAGGACTCTGGTGCATACCTCGACAGGTTTCGGGGGATAACTTTTGAAGGGATGGTGGTAGAGACTTGAAACCAAGCTCTGCACCCCCATTTTCGGACATTCCGGATCCAGCGGTGCCACCCTGGAGTCTCTACGACGTCGGGAAGTGGGTCAACCAGAACCTCGAGTACTCTGGTGCATACCTCGACAGGTTTCGGGGGATAACTTTTGAAGGGATGGTGGTAGAGACTTGAAACCAAGCTCTGCACCCCCATTTTTGGACATTCCGGATCCAACGGTGCCACCCTCCCGTCTCTACGAGGTCGGGAAGTGGGTCAACCAGAACCTTGAGGACTCTGGTGCATACCTCGACGGGTTTTTGGAGGATAACGTTTGAAGGAAAGGTGGTAGAGACGTGAAACTAAGCTCTGCACCCCCATTTTTGGACATTCCGGATCCAAGGGTACCACCATCGAGTCTCTACAAGGTTGGGAAGTGGGTCAACTAGAACCTCGAGGACTCTGGTGCATACCTGGACGGGTTTTTGTGGAATAACTTTTGAAGTGAATGTGGTACAGACTTGAAAGCAGGCTCTGCACCCCCATAACTTTGTCTGCACACACACACACACACACACACACACACACACCCACACCCACAACACACATACACACACACACAAGTGAACACATCAGAATGTTAGGTGGCTGTGATGTCATCAAAGGCAACGTGATGACGTCACAGACACTGTGCTTTGATCTAGCATGGGCTCTGTGATGCCATCAGTGTTAGGTTATAACCCTAGCACCATGTCATTATCATACCTCCACTGGTTTTCGGGGGATAACTTTTGAAGGGATGGTGGTAGAGACTTGAAACCAAGCTCTGCACCCCCATTTTCGGACATTCCGGATCCAACGGTGCCACCCTCGAGTCTCTACGAGGTCGGGAAGTGGGTCAACCAGAAACTCGAGGACTCTGGTGCATACCTAGACAGGTTTCGGGGGATAACTTTTGAAGGGATGGTGGTAGAGACTTGAAACCAAGCTCTGCACCCCCATTTTCGGACATTCCGGATCCAACGGTGCCACCATCGAGTCTCTACGAGGTCGGGAAGTGGGTCAACCAGAACCTCGAGTACTCTGGTGCATACCTCGACAGGTTTCGGGGGCTAACTTTTGAAGGGATGGTGGTAGAGACTTGAAACCAAGCTCTGCACCCCCATTTTCGGACATTCCGGATCCAACGGTGCCACCCTCGCGTCTCTACGAGGTCGGGAAGTGGGTCAACCAGAACCTTGAAGACTCTGGTGCATACCTCGACGGGTTTTTGGAGGATAACGTTTGAAGGAAAGGTGGTAGAGACGTGAAACTAAGCTCTGCACCCCCATTTTTGGACATTCCGGATCCAAGGGTACCACCATCGAGTCTCTACAAGGTTGGGAAGTGGGTCAACTAGAACCTCGAGGACTCTGGTGCATACCTGGACGGGTTTTTGTGGAATAACTTTTGAAGTGAATGTGGTACAGACTTGAAAGCAGGCTCTGCACCCCCATAACTTTGTCTGCACACACACACACACACACACACACACACACACACCCACAACACACATACACACACACACACAAGTGAACACATCAGAATGTTAGGTGGCTGTGATGTCATCAAAGGCAACGTGATGACGTCACAGACACTGTGCTTTGATCTAGCATGGGCTCTGTGATGCCATCAGTGTTAGGTTATAACCCTAGCACCATGTCATTATCATACCTCCACTGGTTTTCGGGGGATAACTTTTGAAGGGATGGTGGTAGAGACTTGAAACCAAGCTCTGCACCCCCATTTTCGGACATTCCGGATCCAACGGTGCCACCCTCGAGTCTCTACGAGGTCGGGAAGTGGGTCAACTAGAACCTCGAGGACTCTGGTGCATACCTCGACAGGTTTCGGGGGATAACTTTTGAAGGGATGGTGGTAGAGACTTGAAACCAAGCTCTGCACCCCCATTTTCGGACATTCCGGATCCAGCGGTGCCACCCTGGAGTCTCTACGACGTCGGGAAGTGGGTCAACCAGAACCTCGAGTACTCTGGTGCATACCTCGACAGGTTTCGGGGGATAACTTTTGAAGGGATGGTGGTAGAGACTTGAAACCAAGCTCTGCACCCCCATTTTCGGACATTCCGGATCCAACGGTGCCACCCTCCCGTCTCTACGACGTCGGGAAGTGGGTCAACCAGAACCTTGAGGACTCTGGTGCATACCTCGACGGGTTTTTGGAGGATAACGTTTGAAAGAAAGGTGGTAGAGACGTGAAACTAAGCTCTGCACCCCCATTTTTGGACATTCCGGATCCAAGGGTACCACCATCGAGTCTCTACAAGGTTGGGAAGTGGGTCAACTAGAACCTCGAGGACTCTGGTGCATACCTGGACGGGTTTTTGTGGAATAACTTTTGAAGTGAATGTGGTACAGACTTGAAAGCAGGCTCTGCACCCCCATAACTTTGTCTGCACACACACACACACACACACACACACACACACACACACCCACACCCACAACACACATACACACACACACAAGTGAACACATCAGAATGTTAGGTGGCTGTGATGTCATCAAAGGCAACGTGATGACGTCACAGACACTGTGCTTTGATCTAGCATGGGCTCTGTGATGCCATCAGTGTTAGGTTATAACCCTAGCACCATGTCATTATCATACCTCCACTGGTTTTCGGGGGATAACTTTTGAAGGGATGGTGGTAGAGACTTGAAACCAAGCTCTGCACCCCCATTTTCGGACATTCCGGATCCAACGGTGCCACCCTCGAGTCTCTACGAGGTCGGGAAGTGGGTCAACCAGAACCTCGAGGACTCTGGTGCATACCTCGACAGTTTTTGGGGGATAACTTTTGAAGGGATGGTGGTAGAGACTTGAAACCAAGCTCTGCACCCCCATTTTCGGACATTCCGGATCCAACGGTGCCACCCTGGAGTCTCTACGAGGTCGGGAAGTGGGTCAACCAGAACCTCGAGGACTCTGGTGCATACCTCGACAGGTTTCGGGGGCTAACTTTTGAAGGGATGGTGGTAGAGACTTGAAACCAAGCTCTGCACCCCCATTTCTGGACATTCCGGATCCAACGGTGCCACCCTCGCGTCTCTACGAGGTCGGGAAGTGGGTCAACCAGAACCTTGAAGACTCTGGTGCATACCTCGACGGGTTTTTGGAGGATAACGTTTGAAGGAAAGGTGGTAGAGACGTGAAACTAAGCTCTGCACCCCCATTTTTGGACATTCCGGATCCAAGGGTACCACCATCGAGTCTCTACAAGGTTGGGAAGTGGGTCAACTAGAACCTCGAGGACTCTGGTGCATACCTGGACGGGTTTTTGTGGAATAACTTTTGAAGTGAATGTGGTACAGACTTGAAAGCAGGCTCTGCACCCCCATAACTTTGTCTGCACACACACACACACACACACACACACACACACACCCACAACACACATACACACACACACACAAGTGAACACATCAGAATGTTAGGTGGCTGTGATGTCATCAAAGGCAACGTGATGACGTCACAGACACTGTGCTTTGATCTAGCATGGGCTCTGTGATGCCATCAGTGTTAGGTTATAACCCTAGCACCATGTCATTATCATACCTCCACTGGTTTTCGGGGGATAACTTTTGAAGGGATGGTGGTAGAGACTTGAAACCAAGCTCTGCACCCCCATTTTCGGACATTCCGGATCCAACGGTGCCACCCTCGAGTCTCTACGAGGTCGGGAAGTGGGTCAACCAGAAACTCGAGGACTCTGGTGCATACCTCGACAGGTTTCGGGGGATAACTTTTGAAGGGATGGTGGTAGAGACTTGAAACCAAGCTCTGCACCCCCATTTTCGGACATTCCGGATCCAACGGTGCCACCATCGAGTCTCTACGAGGTCGGGAAGTGGGTCAACCAGAACCTCGAGTACTCTGGTGCATACCTCGACAGGTTTCGGGGGATAACTTTTGAAGGGATGGTGGTAGAGACTTGAAACCAAGCTCTGCACCCCCATTTTCGGACATTCCGGATCCAACGGTGCCACCCTCGCGTCTCTACGAGGTCGGGAAGTGGGTCAACCAGAACCTTGAAGACTCTGGTGCATACCTCGACGGGTTTTTGGATAATAACGTTTGAAGGAAAGGTGGTAGAGACGTGAAACTAAGCTCTGCACCCCCATTTTTGGACATTCCGGATCCAAGGGTACCACCATCGAGTCTCTACAAGGTTGGGAAGTGGGTCAACTAGAACCTCGAGGACTCTGGTGCATACCTGGACGGGTTTTTGTGGAATAACTTTTGAAGTGAATGTGGTACAGACTTGAAAGCAGGCTCTGCACCCCCATAACTTTGTCTGCACACACACACACACACACACACACACACACACACCCACAACACACATACACACACACACAAGTGAACACATCAGAATGTTAGGTGGCTGTGATGTCATCAAAGGCAACGTGATGACGTCACAGACACTGTGCTTTGATCTAGCATGGGCTCTGTGATGCCATCAGTGTTAGGTTATAACCCTAGCACCATGTCATTATCATACCTCCACTGGTTTTCGGGGGATAACTTTTGAAGGGATGGTGGTAGAGACTTGAAACCAAGCTCTGCACCCCCATTTTCGGACATTCCAGATCCAACGGTGCCACCCTCGAGTCTCTACGAGGTCGGGAAGTGGGTCAACCAGAACCTCGAGGACTCTGGTGCATACCTCGACAGGTTTTGGGGGATAACTTTTGAAGGGATGGTGGTAGAGACTTGAAACCAAGCTCTGCACCCCCATTTTCGGACATTCCGGATCCAACGGTGCCACCCTGGATTCTCTACGAGGTCGGGAAGTGGGTCAACCAGAACCTCGAGGACTCTGGTGCATACCTCGACAGGTTTCGGGGGCTAACTTTTGAAGGGATGGTGGTAGAGACTTGAAACCAAGCTCTGCACCCCCATTTCTGGACATTCCGGATCCAACGGTGCCACCCTCGCGTCTCTACGAGGTCGGGAAGTGGGTCAACCAGAACCTTGAAGACTCTGGTGCATACCTCGACGGGTTTTTGGAGGATAACGTTTGAAGGAAAGGTGGTAGAGACGTGAAACTAAGCTCTGCACCCCCATTTTTGGACATTCCGGATCCAAGGGTACCACCATCGAGTCTCTACAAGGTTGGGAAGTGGGTCAACTAGAACCTCGAGGACTCTGGTGCATACCTGGACGGGTTTTTGTGGAATAACTTTTGAAGTGAATGTGGTACAGACTTGAAAGCAGGCTCTGCACCCCCATAACTTTGTCTGCACACACACACACACACACACACACACACACACACACCCACAACACACATACACACACACACACAAGTGAACACATCAGAATGTTAGGTGGCTGTGATGTCATCAAAGGCAACGTGATGACGTCACAGACACTGTGCTTTGATCTAGCATGGGCTCTGTGATGCCATCAGTGTTAGGTTATAACCCTAGCACCATGTCATTATCATACCTCCACTGGTTTTCGGGGGATAACTTTTGAAGGGATGGTGGTAGAGACTTGAAACCAAGCTCTGCACCCCCATTTTCGGAAATTCCGGATCCAACGGTGCCACCCTCGAGTCTCTACGAGGTCGGGAAGTGGGTCAACTAGAACCTCGAGGACTCTGGTGCATACCTCGACAGGTTTCGGGGGATAACTTTTGAAGGGATGGTGGTAGAGACTTGAAACCAAGCTCTGCACCCCCATTTTCGGACATTCCGGATCCAGCGGTGCCACCCTGGAGTCTCTACGACGTCGGGAAGTGGGTCAACCAGAACCTCGAGTACTCTGGTGCATACCTCGACAGGTTTCGGGGGATAACTTTTGAAGGGATGGTGGTAGAGACTTGAAACCAAGCTCTGCACCCCCATTTTCGGACATTCCGGATCCAACGGTGCCACCCTCCCGTCTCTACGAGGTCGGGAAGTGGGTCAACCAGAACCTTGAGGACTCTGGTGCATACCTCGACGGGTTTTTGGAGGATAACGTTTGAAGGAAAGGTGGTAGAGACGTGAAACTAAGCTCTGCACCCCCATTTTTGGACATTCCGGATCCAAGGGTACCACCATCGAGTCTCTACAAGGTTGGGAAGTGGGTCAACTAGAACCTCGAGGACTCTGGTGCATACCTGGACGGGTTTTTGTGGAATAACTTTTGAAGTGAATGTGGTACAGACTTGAAAGCAGGCTCTGCACCCCCATAACTTTGTCTGCACACACACACACACACACACACACACACACACCCACACCCACAACACACATACACACACACACAAGTGAACACATCAGAATGTTAGGTGGCTGTGATGTCATCAAAGGCAACGTGATGACGTCACAGACACTGTGCTTTGATCTAGCATGGGCTCTGTGATGCCATCAGTGTTAGGTTATAACCCTAGCACCATGTCATTATCATACCTCCACTGGTTTTCGGGGGATAACTTTTGAAGGGATGGTGGTAGAGACTTGAAACCAAGCTCTGCACCCCCATTTTCGGACATTCCGGATCCAACGGTGCCACCCTCGAGTCTCTACGAGGTCGGGAAGTGGGTCAACTAGAACCTCGAGGACTCTGGTGCATACCTCGACAGGTTTCGGGGGATAACTTTTGAAGGGATGGTGGTAGAGACTTGAAACCAAGCTCTGCACCCCCATTTTCGGACATTCCGGATCCAGCGGTGCCACCCTGGAGTCTCTACGACGTCGGGAAGTGGGTCAACCAGAACCTCGAGTACTCTGGTGCATACCTCGACAGGTTTCGGGGGATAACTTTTGAAGGGATGGTGGTAGAGACTTGAAACCAAGCTCTGCACCCCCATTTTCGGACATTCCGGATCCAACGGTGCCACCCTCCCGTCTCTACGAGGTCGGGAAGTGGGTCAACCAGAACCTTGAGGACTCTGGTGCATACCTCGACGGGTTTTTGGAGGATAACGTTTGAAGGAAAGGTGGTAGAGACGTGAAACTAAGCTCTGCACCCCCATTTTTGGACATTCCGGATCCAAGGGTACCACCATCGAGTCTCTACAAGGTTGGGAAGTGGGTCAACTAGAACCTCGAGGACTCTGGTGCATACCTGGACGGGTTTTTGTGGAATAACTTTTGAAGTGAATGTGGTACAGACTTGAAAGCAGGCTCTGCACCCCCATAACTTTGTCTGCACACACACACACACACACACACACACACACACACCCACAACACACATACACACACACACACAAGTGAACACATCAGAATGTTAGGTGGCTGTGATGTCATCAAAGGCAACGTGATGACGTCACAGACACTGTGCTTTGATCTAGCATGGGCTCTGTGATGCCATCAGTGTTAGGTTATAACCCTAGCACCATGTCATTATCATACCTCCACTGGTTTTCGGGGGATAACTTTTGAAGGGATGGTGGTAGAGACTTGAAACCAAGCTCTGCACCCCCATTTTCGGACATTCCGGATCCAACGGTGCCACCCTCGAGTCTCTACGAGGTCGGGAAGTGGGTCAACTAGAACCTCGAGGACTCTGGTGCATACCTCGACAGGTTTCGGGGGATAACTTTTGAAGGGATGGTGGTAGAGACTTGAAACCAAGCTCTGCACCCCCATTTTCGGACATTCCGGATCCAGCGGTGCCACCCTGGAGTCTCTACGACGTCGGGAAGTGGGTCAACCAGAACCTCGAGTACTCTGGTGCATACCTCGACAGGTTTCGGGGGATAACTTTTGAAGGGATGGTGGTAGAGACTTGAAACCAAGCTCTGCACCCCCATTTTCGGACATTCCGGATCCAACGGTGCCACCCTCCCGTCTCTACGAGGTCGGGAAGTGGGTCAACCAGAACCTTGAGGACTCTGGTGCATACCTCGACGGGTTTTTGGAGGATAACGTTTGAAGGAAAGGTGGTAGAGACGTGAAACTAAGCTCTGCACCCCCATTTTTGGACATTCCGGATCCAAGGGTACCACCATCGAGTCTCTACAAGGTTGGGAAGTGGGTCAACTAGAACCTCGAGGACTCTGGTGCATACCTGGACGGGTTTTTGTGGAATAACTTTTGAAGTGAATGTGGTACAGACTTGAAAGCAGGCTCTGCACCCCCATAACTTTGTCTGCACACACACACACACACACACACACACACACACCCACACCCACAACACACATACACACACACACAAGTGAACACATCAGAATGTTAGGTGGCTGTGATGTCATCAAAGGCAACGTGATGACGTCACAGACACTGTGCTTTGATCTAGCATGGGCTCTGTGATGCCATCAGTGTTAGGTTATAACCCTAGCACCATGTCATTATCATACCTCCACTGGTTTTCGGGGGATAACTTTTGAAGGGATGGTGGTAGAGACTTGAAACCAAGCTCTGCACCCCCATTTTCGGACATTCCGGATCCAACGGTGCCACCCTCGAGTCTCTACGAGGTCGGGAAGTGGGTCAACCAGAAACTCGAGGACTCTGGTGCATACCTCGACAGGTTTCGGGGGATAACTTTTGAAGGGATGGTGGTAGAGACTTGAAACCAAGCTCTGCACCCCCATTTTCGGACATTCCGGATCCAACGGTGCCACCATCGAGTCTCTACGAGGTCGGGAAGTGGGTCAACCAGAACCTCGAGTACTCTGGTGCATACCTCGACAGGTTTCGGGGGCTAACTTTTGAAGGGATGGTGGTAGAGACTTGAAACCAAGCTCTGCACCCCCATTTTCGGACATTCCGGATCCAACGGTGCCACCCTCGCGTCTCTACGAGGTCGGGAAGTGGGTCAACCAGAACCTTGAAGACTCTGGTGCATACCTCGACGGGTTTTTGGAGGATAACGTTTGAAGGAAAGGTGGTAGAGACGTGAAACTAAGCTCTGCACCCCCATTTTTGGACATTCCGGATCCAAGGGTACCACCATCGAGTCTCTACAAGGTTGGGAAGTGGGTCAACTAGAACCTCGAGGACTCTGGTGCATACCTGGACGGGTTTTTGTGGAATAACTTTTGAAGTGAATGTGGTACAGACTTGAAAGCAGGCTCTGCACCCCCATAACTTTGTCTGCACACACACACACACACACACACACACACCCACACCCACAACACACATACACACACACACAAGTGAACACATCAGAATGTTAGGTGGCTGTGATGTCATCAAAGGCAACGTGATGACGTCACAGACACTGTGCTTTGATCTAGCATGGGCTCTGTGATGCCATCAGTGTTAGGTTATAACCCTAGCACCATGTCATTATCATACCTCCACTGGTTTTCGGGGGATAACTTTTGAAGGGATGGTGGTAGAGACTTGAAACCAAGCTCTGCACCCCCATTTTCGGACATTCCGGATCCAACGGTGCCACCCTCGAGTCTCTACGAGGTCGGGAAGTGGGTCAACTAGAACCTCGAGGACTCTGGTGCATACCTCGACAGGTTTCGGGGGATAACTTTTGAAGGGATGGTGGTAGAGACTTGAAACCAAGCTCTGCACCCCCATTTTCGGACATTCCGGATCCAGCGGTGCCACCCTGGAGTCTCTACGACGTCGGGAAGTGGGTCAACCAGAACCTCGAGTACTCTGGTGCATACCTCGACAGGTTTCGGGGGATAACTTTTGAAGGGATGGTGGTAGAGACTTGAAACCAAGCTCTGCACCCCCATTTTCGGACATTCCGGATCCAACGGTGCCACCCTCCCGTCTCTACGAGGTCGGGAAGTGGGTCAACCAGAACCTTGAGGACTCTGGTGCATACCTCGACGGGTTTTTGGAGGATAACGTTTGAAGGAAAGGTGGTAGAGACGTGAAACTAAGCTCTGCACCCCCATTTTTGGACATTCCGGATCCAAGGGTACCACCATCGAGTCTCTACAAGGTTGGGAAGTGGGTCAACTAGAACCTCGAGGACTCTGGTGCATACCTGGACGGGTTTTTGTGGAATAACTTTTGAAGTGAATGTGGTACAGACTTGAAAGCAGGCTCTGCACCCCCATAACTTTGTCTGCACACACACACACACACACACACACACACACACCCACACCCACAACACACATACACACACACACAAGTGAACACATCAGAATGTTAGGTGGCTGTGATGTCATCAAAGGCAACGTGATGACGTCACAGACACTGTGCTTTGATCTAGCATGGGCTCTGTGATGCCATCAGTGTTAGGTTATAACCCTAGCACCATGTCATTATCATACCTCCACTGGTTTTCGGGGGATAACTTTTGAAGGGATGGTGGTAGAGACTTGAAACCAAGCTCTGCACCCCCATTTTCGGACATTCCGGATCCAACGGTGCCACCCTCGAGTCTCTACGAGGTCGGGAAGTGGGTCAACCAGAAACTCGAGGACTCTGGTGCATACCTCGACAGGTTTCGGGGGATAACTTTTGAAGGGATGGTGGTAGAGACTTGAAACCAAGCTCTGCACCCCCATTTTCGGACATTCCGGATCCAACGGTGCCACCCTGGAGTCTCTACGAGGTCGGGAAGTGGGTCAACCAGAACCTCGAGGACTCTGGTGCATACCTCGACAGGTTTCGGGGGCTAACTTTTGAAGGGATGGTGGTAGAGACTTGAAACCAAGCTCTGCACCCCCATTTCTGGACATTCCGGATCCAACGGTGCCACCCTCGCGTCTCTACGAGGTCGGGAAGTGGGTCAACCAGAACCTTGAAGACTCTGGTGCATACCTCGACGGGTTTTTGGAGGATAACGTTTGAAGGAAAGGTGGTAGAGACGTGAAACTAAGCTCTGCACCCCCATTTTTGGACATTCCGGATCCAAGGGTACCACCATCGAGTCTCTACAAGGTTGGGAAGTGGGTCAACTAGAACCTCGAGGACTCTGGTGCATACCTGGACGGGTTTTTGTGGAATAACTTTTGAAGTGAATGTGGTACAGACTTGAAAGCAGGCTCTGCACCCCCATAACTTTGTCTGCACACACACACACACACACACACACACACACACACCCACAACACACATACACACACACACACAAGTGAACACATCAGAATGTTAGGTGGCTGTGATGTCATCAAAGGCAACGTGATGACGTCACAGACACTGTGCTTTGATCTAGCATGGGCTCTGTGATGCCATCAGTGTTAGGTTATAACCCTAGCACCATGTCATTATCATACCTCCACTGGTTTTCGGGGGATAACTTTTGAAGGGATGGTGGTAGAGACTTGAAACCAAGCTCTGCACCCCCATTTTCGGACATTCCGGATCCAACGGTGCCACCCTCGAGTCTCTACGAGGTCGGGAAGTGGGTCAACCAGAAACTCGAGGACTCTGGTGCATACCTCGACAGGTTTCGGGGGATAACTTTTGAAGGGATGGTGGTAGAGACTTGAAACCAAGCTCTGCACCCCCATTTTCGGACATTCCGGATCCAACGGTGCCACCATCGAGTCTCTACGAGGTCGGGAAGTGGGTCAACCAGAACCTCGAGTACTCTGGTGCATACCTCGACAGGTTTCGGGGGATAACTTTTGAAGGGATGGTGGTAGAGACTTGAAACCAAGCTCTGCACCCCCATTTTCGGACATTCCGGATCCAACGGTGCCACCCTCGCGTCTCTACGAGGTCGGGAAGTGGGTCAACCAGAACCTTGAAGACTCTGGTGCATACCTCGACGGGTTTTTGGAGGATAACGTTTGAAGGAAAGGTGGTAGAGACGTGAAACTAAGCTCTGCACCCCCATTTTTGGACATTCCGGATCCAAGGGTACCACCATCGAGTCTCTACAAGGTTGGGAAGTGGGTCAACTAGAACCTCGAGGACTCTGGTGCATACCTGGACGGGTTTTTGTGGAATAACTTTTGAAGTGAATGTGGTACAGACTTGAAAGCAGGCTCTGCACCCCCATAACTTTGTCTGCACACACACACACACACACACACACACACCCACACCCACAACACACATACACACACACACAAGTGAACACATCAGAATGTTAGGTGGCTGTGATGTCATCAAAGGCAACGTGATGACGTCACAGACACTGTGCTTTGATCTAGCATGGGCTCTGTGATGCCATCAGTGTTAGGTTATAACCCTAGCACCATGTCATTATCATACCTCCACTGGTTTTCGGGGGATAACTTTTGAAGGGATGGTGGTAGAGACTTGAAACCAAGCTCTGCACCCCCATTTTCGGACATTCCGGATCCAACGGTGCCACCCTCGAGTCTCTACGAGGTCGGGAAGTGGGTCAACTAGAACCTCGAGGACTCTGGTGCATACCTCGACAGGTTTCGGGGGATAACTTTTGAAGGGATGGTGGTAGAGACTTGAAACCAAGCTCTGCACCCCCATTTTCGGACATTCCGGATCCAGCGGTGCCACCCTGGAGTCTCTACGACGTCGGGAAGTGGGTCAACCAGAACCTCGAGTACTCTGGTGCATACCTCGACAGGTTTCGGGGGATAACTTTTGAAGGGATGGTGGTAGAGACTTGAAACCAAGCTCTGCACCCCCATTTTCGGACATTCCGGATCCAACGGTGCCACCCTCCCGTCTCTACGAGGTCGGGAAGTGGGTCAACCAGAACCTTGAGGACTCTGGTGCATACCTCGACGGGTTTTTGGAGGATAACGTTTGAAGGAAAGGTGGTAGAGACGTGAAACTAAGCTCTGCACCCCCATTTTTGGACATTCCGGATCCAAGGGTACCACCATCGAGTCTCTACAAGGTTGGGAAGTGGGTCAACTAGAACCTCGAGGACTCTGGTGCATACCTGGACGGGTTTTTGTGGAATAACTTTTGAAGTGAATGTGGTACAGACTTGAAAGCAGGCTCTGCACCCCCATAACTTTGTCTGCACACACACACACACACACACACACACACACACCCACACCCACAACACACATACACACACACACAAGTGAACACATCAGAATGTTAGGTGGCTGTGATGTCATCAAAGGCAACGTGATGACGTCACAGACACTGTGCTTTGATCTAGCATGGGCTCTGTGATGCCATCAGTGTTAGGTTATAACCCTAGCACCATGTCATTATCATACCTCCACTGGTTTTCGGGGGATAACTTTTGAAGGGATGGTGGTAGAGACTTGAAACCAAGCTCTGCACCCCCATTTTCGGACATTCCGGATCCAACGGTGCCACCCTCGAGTCTCTACGAGGTCGGGAAGTGGGTCAACCAGAAACTCGAGGACTCTGGTGCATACCTCGACAGGTTTCGGGGGATAACTTTTGAAGGGATGGTGGTAGAGACTTGAAACCAAGCTCTGCACCCCCATTTTCGGACATTCCGGATCCAACGGTGCCACCCTGGAGTCTCTACGAGGTCGGGAAGTGGGTCAACCAGAACCTCGAGGACTCTGGTGCATACCTCGACAGGTTTCGGGGGCTAACTTTTGAAGGGATGGTGGTAGAGACTTGAAACCAAGCTCTGCACCCCCATTTCTGGACATTCCGGATCCAACGGTGCCACCCTCGCGTCTCTACGAGGTCGGGAAGTGGGTCAACCAGAACCTTGAAGACTCTGGTGCATACCTCGACGGGTTTTTGGAGGATAACGTTTGAAGGAAAGGTGGTAGAGACGTGAAACTAAGCTCTGCACCCCCATTTTTGGACATTCCGGATCCAAGGGTACCACCATCGAGTCTCTACAAGGTTGGGAAGTGGGTCAACTAGAACCTCGAGGACTCTGGTGCATACCTGGACGGGTTTTTGTGGAATAACTTTTGAAGTGAATGTGGTACAGACTTGAAAGCAGGCTCTGCACCCCCATAACTTTGTCTGCACACACACACACACACACACACACACACACACACCCACAACACACATACACACACACACACAAGTGAACACATCAGAATGTTAGGTGGCTGTGATGTCATCAAAGGCAACGTGATGACGTCACAGACACTGTGCTTTGATCTAGCATGGGCTCTGTGATGCCATCAGTGTTAGGTTATAACCCTAGCACCATGTCATTATCATACCTCCACTGGTTTTCGGGGGATAACTTTTGAAGGGATGGTGGTAGAGACTTGAAACCAAGCTCTGCACCCCCATTTTCGGACATTCCGGATCCAACGGTGCCACCCTCGAGTCTCTACGAGGTCGGGAAGTGGGTCAACCAGAACCTCGAGGACTCTGGTGCATACCTCGACAGGTTTTGGGGGATAACTTTTGAAGGGATGGTGGTAGAGACTTGAAACCAAGCTCTGCACCCCCATTTTCGGACATTCCGGATCCAACGGTGCCACCCTGGAGTCTCTACGAGGTCGGGAAGTGGGTCAACCAGAACCTCGAGGACTCTGGTGCATACCTCGACAGGTTTCGGGGGCTAACTTTTGAAGGGATGGTGGTAGAGACTTGAAACCAAGCTCTGCACCCCCATTTCTGGACATTCCGGATCCAACGGTGCCACCCTCGCGTCTCTACGAGGTCGGGAAGTGGGTCAACCAGAACCTTGAAGACTCTGGTGCATACCTCGACGGGTTTTTGGAGGATAACGTTTGAAGGAAAGGTGGTAGAGACGTGAAACTAAGCTCTGCACCCCCATTTTTGGACATTCCGGATCCAAGGGTACCACCATCGAGTCTCTACAAGGTTGGGAAGTGGGTCAACTAGAACCTCGAGGACTCTGGTGCATACCTGGACGGGTTTTTGTGGAATAACTTTTGAAGTGAATGTGGTACAGACTTGAAAGCAGGCTCTGCACCCCCATAACTTTGTCTGCACACACACACACACACACACACACACACACACACCCACAACACACATACACACACACACACAAGTGAACACATCAGAATGTTAGGTGGCTGTGATGTCATCAAAGGCAACGTGATGACGTCACAGACACTGTGCTTTGATCTAGCATGGGCTCTGTGATGCCATCAGTGTTAGGTTATAACCCTAGCACCATGTCATTATCATACCTCCACTGGTTTTCGGGGGATAACTTTTGAAGGGATGGTGGTAGAGACTTGAAACCAAGCTCTGCACCCCCATTTTCGGACATTCCGGATCCAACGGTGCCACCCTCGAGTCTCTACGAGGTCGGGAAGTGGGTCAACCAGAAACTCGAGGACTCTGGTGCATACCTCGACAGGTTTCGGGGGATAACTTTTGAAGGGATGGTGGTAGAGACTTGAAACCAAGCTCTGCACCCCCATTTTCGGACATTCCGGATCCAACGGTGCCACCCTCGAGTCTCTACGAGGTCGGGAAGTGGGTCAACTAGAACCTCGAGGACTCTGGTGCATACCTCGACAGGTTTCGGGGGATAACTTTTGAAGGGATGGTGGTAGAGACTTGAAACCAAGCTCTGCACCCCCATTTTCGGACATTCCGGATCCAGCGGTGCCACCCTGGAGTCTCTACGACGTCGGGAAGTGGGTCAACCAGAACCTCGAGTACTCTGGTGCATACCTCGACAGGTTTCGGGGGATAACTTTTGAAGGGATGGTGGTAGAGACTTGAAACCAAGCTCTGCACCCCCATTTTTGGACATTCCGGATCCAACGGTGCCACCCTCCCGTCTCTACGAGGTCGGGAAGTGGGTCAACCAGAACCTTGAGGACTCTGGTGCATACCTCGACGGGTTTTTGGAGGATAACGTTTGAAGGAAAGGTGGTAGAGACGTGAAACTAAGCTCTGCACCCCCATTTTTGGACATTCCGGATCCAAGGGTACCACCATCGAGTCTCTACAAGGTTGGGAAGTGGGTCAACTAGAACCTCGAGGACTCTGGTGCATACCTGGACGGGTTTTTGTGGAATAACTTTTGAAGTGAATGTGGTACAGACTTGAAAGCAGGCTCTGCACCCCCATAACTTTGTCTGCACACACACACACACACACACACACACACACACCCACACCCACAACACACATACACACACACACAAGTGAACACATCAGAATGTTAGGTGGCTGTGATGTCATCAAAGGCAACGTGATGACGTCACAGACACTGTGCTTTGATCTAGCATGGGCTCTGTGATGCCATCAGTGTTAGGTTATAACCCTAGCACCATGTCATTATCATACCTCCACTGGTTTTCGGGGGATAACTTTTGAAGGGATGGTGGTAGAGACTTGAAACCAAGCTCTGCACCCCCATTTTCGGACATTCCGGATCCAACGGTGCCACCCTCGAGTCTCTACGAGGTCGGGAAGTGGGTCAACTAGAACCTCGAGGACTCTGGTGCATACCTCGACAGGTTTCGGGGGATAACTTTTGAAGGGATGGTGGTAGAGACTTGAAACCAAGCTCTGCACCCCCATTTTCGGACATTCCGGATCCAGCGGTGCCACCCTGGAGTCTCTACGACGTCGGGAAGTGGGTCAACCAGAACCTCGAGTACTCTGGTGCATACCTCGACAGGTTTCGGGGGATAACTTTTGAAGGGATGGTGGTAGAGACTTGAAACCAAGCTCTGCACCCCCATTTTCGGACATTCCGGATCCAACGGTGCCACCCTCCCGTCTCTACGAGGTCGGGAAGTGGGTCAACCAGAACCTTGAGGACTCTGGTGCATACCTCGACGGGTTTTTGGAGGATAACGTTTGAAGGAAAGGTGGTAGAGACGTGAAACTAAGCTCTGCACCCCCATTTTTGGACATTCCGGATCCAAGGGTACCACCATCGAGTCTCTACAAGGTTGGGAAGTGGGTCAACTAGAACCTCGAGGACTCTGGTGCATACCTGGACGGGTTTTTGTGGAATAACTTTTGAAGTGAATGTGGTACAGACTTGAAAGCAGGCTCTGCACCCCCATAACTTTGTCTGCACACACACACACACACACACACACACACACACACCCACAACACACATACACACACACACACAAGTGAACACATCAGAATGTTAGGTGGCTGTGATGTCATCAAAGGCAACGTGATGACGTCACAGACACTGTGCTTTGATCTAGCATGGGCTCTGTGATGCCATCAGTGTTAGGTTATAACCCTAGCACCATGTCATTATCATACCTCCACTGGTTTTCGGGGGATAACTTTTGAAGGGATGGTGGTAGAGACTTGAAACCAAGCTCTGCACCCCCATTTTCGGACATTCCGGATCCAACGGTGCCACCCTCGAGTCTCTACGAGGTCGGGAAGTGGGTCAACTAGAACCTCGAGGACTCTGGTGCATACCTCGACAGGTTTCGGGGGATAACTTTTGAAGGGATGGTGGTAGAGACTTGAAACCAAGCTCTGCACCCCCATTTTCGGACATTCCGGATCCAGCGGTGCCACCCTGGAGTCTCTACGACGTCGGGAAGTGGGTCAACCAGAACCTCGAGTACTCTGGTGCATACCTCGACAGGTTTCGGGGGATAACTTTTGAAGGGATGGTGGTAGAGACTTGAAACCAAGCTCTGCACCCCCATTTTCGGACATTCCGGATCCAACGGTGCCACCCTCCCGTCTCTACGAGGTCGGGAAGTGGGTCAACCAGAACCTTGAGGACTCTGGTGCATACCTCGACGGGTTTTTGGAGGATAACGTTTGAAGGAAAGGTGGTAGAGACGTGAAACTAAGCTCTGCACCCCCATTTTTGGACATTCCGGATCCAAGGGTACCACCATCGAGTCTCTACAAGGTTGGGAAGTGGGTCAACTAGAACCTCGAGGACTCTGGTGCATACCTGGACGGGTTTTTGTGGAATAACTTTTGAAGTGAATGTGGTACAGACTTGAAAGCAGGCTCTGCACCCCCATAACTTTGTCTGCACACACACACACACACACACACACACACACACCCACACCCACAACACACATACACACACACACAAGTGAACACATCAGAATGTTAGGTGGCTGTGATGTCATCAAAGGCAACGTGATGACGTCACAGACACTGTGCTTTGATCTAGCATGGGCTCTGTGATGCCATCAGTGTTAGGTTATAACCCTAGCACCATGTCATTATCATACCTCCACTGGTTTTCGGGGGATAACTTTTGAAGGGATGGTGGTAGAGACTTGAAACCAAGCTCTGCACCCCCATTTTCGGACATTCCGGATCCAACGGTGCCACCCTCGAGTCTCTACGAGGTCGGGAAGTGGGTCAACCAGAAACTCGAGGACTCTGGTGCATACCTAGACAGGTTTCGGGGGATAACTTTTGAAGGGATGGTGGTAGAGACTTGAAACCAAGCTCTGCACCCCCATTTTCGGACATTCCGGATCCAACGGTGCCACCATCGAGTCTCTACGAGGTCGGGAAGTGGGTCAACCAGAACCTCGAGTACTCTGGTGCATACCTCGACAGGTTTCGGGGGCTAACTTTTGAAGGGATGGTGGTAGAGACTTGAAACCAAGCTCTGCACCCCCATTTTCGGACATTCCGGATCCAACGGTGCCACCCTCGCGTCTCTACGAGGTCGGGAAGTGGGTCAACCAGAACCTTGAAGACTCTGGTGCATACCTCGACGGGTTTTTGGAGGATAACGTTTGAAGGAAAGGTGGTAGAGACGTGAAACTAAGCTCTGCACCCCCATTTTTGGACATTCCGGATCCAAGGGTACCACCATCGAGTCTCTACAAGGTTGGGAAGTGGGTCAACTAGAACCTCGAGGACTCTGGTGCATACCTGGACGGGTTTTTGTGGAATAACTTTTGAAGTGAATGTGGTACAGACTTGAAAGCAGGCTCTGCACCCCCATAACTTTGTCTGCACACACACACACACACACACACACACACACACACCCACAACACACATACACACACACACACAAGTGAACACATCAGAATGTTAGGTGGCTGTGATGTCATCAAAGGCAACGTGATGACGTCACAGACACTGTGCTTTGATCTAGCATGGGCTCTGTGATGCCATCAGTGTTAGGTTATAACCCTAGCACCATGTCATTATCATACCTCCACTGGTTTTCGGGGGATAACTTTTGAAGGGATGGTGGTAGAGACTTGAAACCAAGCTCTGCACCCCCATTTTCGGACATTCCGGATCCAACGGTGCCACCCTCGAGTCTCTACGAGGTCGGGAAGTGGGTCAACTAGAACCTCGAGGACTCTGGTGCATACCTCGACAGGTTTCGGGGGATAACTTTTGAAGGGATGGTGGTAGAGACTTGAAACCAAGCTCTGCACCCCCATTTTCGGACATTCCGGATCCAGCGGTGCCACCCTGGAGTCTCTACGACGTCGGGAAGTGGGTCAACCAGAACCTCGAGTACTCTGGTGCATACCTCGACAGGTTTCGGGGGATAACTTTTGAAGGGATGGTGGTAGAGACTTGAAACCAAGCTCTGCACCCCCATTTTCGGACATTCCGGATCCAACGGTGCCACCCTCCCGTCTCTACGACGTCGGGAAGTGGGTCAACCAGAACCTTGAGGACTCTGGTGCATACCTCGACGGGTTTTTGGAGGATAACGTTTGAAGGAAAGGTGGTAGAGACGTGAAACTAAGCTCTGCACCCCCATTTTTGGACATTCCGGATCCAAGGGTACCACCATCGAGTCTCTACAAGGTTGGGAAGTGGGTCAACTAGAACCTCGAGGACTCTGGTGCATACCTGGACGGGTTTTTGTGGAATAACTTTTGAAGTGAATGTGGTACAGACTTGAAAGCAGGCTCTGCACCCCCATAACTTTGTCTGCACACACACACACACACACACACACACACACACACACACACACACCCACAACACACATACACACACACACAAGTGAACACATCAGAATGTTAGGTGGCTGTGATGTCATCAAAGGCAACGTGATGACGTCACAGACACTGTGCTTTGATCTAGCATGGGCTCTGTGATGCCATCAGTGTTAGGTTATAACCCTAGCACCATGTCATTATCATACCTCCACTGGTTTTCGGGGGATAACTTTTGAAGGGATGGTGGTAGAGACTTGAAACCAAGCTCTGCACCCCCATTTTCGGACATTCCGGATCCAACGGTGCCACCCTCGAGTCTCTACGAGGTCGGGAAGTGGGTCAACCAGAACCTCGAGGACTCTGGTGCATACCTCGACAGTTTTTGGGGGATAACTTTTGAAGGGATGGTGGTAGAGACTTGAAACCAAGCTCTGCACCCCCATTTTCGGACATTCCGGATCCAACGGTGCCACCCTGGAGTCTCTACGAGGTCGGGAAGTGGGTCAACCAGAACCTCGAGGACTCTGGTGCATACCTCGACAGGTTTCGGGGGCTAACTTTTGAAGGGATGGTGGTAGAGACTTGAAACCAAGCTCTGCACCCCCATTTCTGGACATTCCGGATCCAACGGTGCCACCCTCGCGTCTCTACGAGGTCGGGAAGTGGGTCAACCAGAACCTTGAAGACTCTGGTGCATACCTCGACGGGTTTTTGGAGGATAACGTTTGAAGGAAAGGTGGTAGAGACGTGAAACTAAGCTCTGCACCCCCATTTTTGGACATTCCGGATCCAAGGGTACCACCATCGAGTCTCTACAAGGTTGGGAAGTGGGTCAACTAGAACCTCGAGGACTCTGGTGCATACCTGGACGGGTTTTTGTGGAATAACTTTTGAAGTGAATGTGGTACAGACTTGAAAGCAGGCTCTGCACCCCCATAACTTTGTCTGCACACACACACACACACACACACACACACACACACCCACAACACACATACACACACACACACAAGTGAACACATCAGAATGTTAGGTGGCTGTGATGTCATCAAAGGCAACGTGATGACGTCACAGACACTGTGCTTTGATCTAGCATGGGCTCTGTGATGCCATCAGTGTTAGGTTATAACCCTAGCACCATGTCATTATCATACCTCCACTGGTTTTCGGGGGATAACTTTTGAAGGGATGGTGGTAGAGACTTGAAACCAAGCTCTGCACCCCCATTTTCGGACATTCCGGATCCAACGGTGCCACCCTCGAGTCTCTACGAGGTCGGGAAGTGGGTCAACCAGAAACTCGAGGACTCTGGTGCATACCTCGACAGGTTTCGGGGGATAACTTTTGAAGGGATGGTGGTAGAGACTTGAAACCAAGCTCTGCACCCCCATTTTCGGACATTCCGGATCCAACGGTGCCACCATCGAGTCTCTACGAGGTCGGGAAGTGGGTCAACCAGAACCTCGAGTACTCTGGTGCATACCTCGACAGGTTTCGGGGGATAACTTTTGAAGGGATGGTGGTAGAGACTTGAAACCAAGCTCTGCACCCCCATTTTCGGACATTCCGGATCCAACGGTGCCACCCTCGCGTCTCTACGAGGTCGGGAAGTGGGTCAACCAGAACCTTGAAGACTCTGGTGCATACCTCGACGGGTTTTTGGATAATAACGTTTGAAGGAAAGGTGGTAGAGACGTGAAACTAAGCTCTGCACCCCCATTTTTGGACATTCCGGATCCAAGGGTACCACCATCGAGTCTCTACAAGGTTGGGAAGTGGGTCAACTAGAACCTCGAGGACTCTGGTGCATACCTGGACGGGTTTTTGTGGAATAACTTTTGAAGTGAATGTGGTACAGACTTGAAAGCAGGCTCTGCACCCCCATAACTTTGTCTGCACACACACACACACACACACACACACACACACACCCACAACACACATACACACACACACAAGTGAACACATCAGAATGTTAGGTGGCTGTGATGTCATCAAAGGCAACGTGATGACGTCACAGACACTGTGCTTTGATCTAGCATGGGCTCTGTGATGCCATCAGTGTTAGGTTATAACCCTAGCACCATGTCATTATCATACCTCCACTGGTTTTCGGGGGATAACTTTTGAAGGGATGGTGGTAGAGACTTGAAACCAAGCTCTGCACCCCCATTTTCGGACATTCCAGATCCAACGGTGCCACCCTCGAGTCTCTACGAGGTCGGGAAGTGGGTCAACCAGAACCTCGAGGACTCTGGTGCATACCTCGACAGGTTTTGGGGGATAACTTTTGAAGGGATGGTGGTAGAGACTTGAAACCAAGCTCTGCACCCCCATTTTCGGACATTCCGGATCCAACGGTGCCACCCTGGATTCTCTACGAGGTCGGGAAGTGGGTCAACCAGAACCTCGAGGACTCTGGTGCATACCTCGACAGGTTTCGGGGGCTAACTTTTGAAGGGATGGTGGTAGAGACTTGAAACCAAGCTCTGCACCCCCATTTCTGGACATTCCGGATCCAACGGTGCCACCCTCGCGTCTCTACGAGGTCGGGAAGTGGGTCAACCAGAACCTTGAAGACTCTGGTGCATACCTCGACGGGTTTTTGGAGGATAACGTTTGAAGGAAAGGTGGTAGAGACGTGAAACTAAGCTCTGCACCCCCATTTTTGGACATTCCGGATCCAAGGGTACCACCATCGAGTCTCTACAAGGTTGGGAAGTGGGTCAACTAGAACCTCGAGGACTCTGGTGCATACCTGGACGGGTTTTTGTGGAATAACTTTTGAAGTGAATGTGGTACAGACTTGAAAGCAGGCTCTGCACCCCCATAACTTTGTCTGCACACACACACACACACACACACACACACACACACCCACAACACACATACACACACACACACAAGTGAACACATCAGAATGTTAGGTGGCTGTGATGTCATCAAAGGCAACGTGATGACGTCACAGACACTGTGCTTTGATCTAGCATGGGCTCTGTGATGCCATCAGTGTTAGGTTATAACCCTAGCACCATGTCATTATCATACCTCCACTGGTTTTCGGGGGATAACTTTTGAAGGGATGGTGGTAGAGACTTGAAACCAAGCTCTGCACCCCCATTTTCGGAAATTCCGGATCCAACGGTGCCACCCTCGAGTCTCTACGAGGTCGGGAAGTGGGTCAACTAGAACCTCGAGGACTCTGGTGCATACCTCGACAGGTTTCGGGGGATAACTTTTGAAGGGATGGTGGTAGAGACTTGAAACCAAGCTCTGCACCCCCATTTTCGGACATTCCGGATCCAGCGGTGCCACCCTGGAGTCTCTACGACGTCGGGAAGTGGGTCAACCAGAACCTCGAGTACTCTGGTGCATACCTCGACAGGTTTCGGGGGATAACTTTTGAAGGGATGGTGGTAGAGACTTGAAACCAAGCTCTGCACCCCCATTTTCGGACATTCCGGATCCAACGGTGCCACCCTCCCGTCTCTACGAGGTCGGGAAGTGGGTCAACCAGAACCTTGAGGACTCTGGTGCATACCTCGACGGGTTTTTGGAGGATAACGTTTGAAGGAAAGGTGGTAGAGACGTGAAACTAAGCTCTGCACCCCCATTTTTGGACATTCCGGATCCAAGGGTACCACCATCGAGTCTCTACAAGGTTGGGAAGTGGGTCAACTAGAACCTCGAGGACTCTGGTGCATACCTGGACGGGTTTTTGTGGAATAACTTTTGAAGTGAATGTGGTACAGACTTGAAAGCAGGCTCTGCACCCCCATAACTTTGTCTGCACACACACACACACACACACACACACACACACCCACACCCACAACACACATACACACACACACAAGTGAACACATCAGAATGTTAGGTGGCTGTGATGTCATCAAAGGCAACGTGATGACGTCACAGACACTGTGCTTTGATCTAGCATGGGCTCTGTGATGCCATCAGTGTTAGGTTATAACCCTAGCACCATGTCATTATCATACCTCCACTGGTTTTCGGGGGATAACTTTTGAAGGGATGGTGGTAGAGACTTGAAACCAAGCTCTGCACCCCCATTTTCGGACATTCCGGATCCAACGGTGCCACCCTCGAGTCTCTACGAGGTCGGGAAGTGGGTCAACTAGAACCTCGAGGACTCTGGTGCATACCTCGACAGGTTTCGGGGGATAACTTTTGAAGGGATGGTGGTAGAGACTTGAAACCAAGCTCTGCACCCCCATTTTCGGACATTCCGGATCCAGCGGTGCCACCCTGGAGTCTCTACGACGTCGGGAAGTGGGTCAACCAGAACCTCGAGTACTCTGGTGCATACCTCGACAGGTTTCGGGGGATAACTTTTGAAGGGATGGTGGTAGAGACTTGAAACCAAGCTCTGCACCCCCATTTTCGGACATTCCGGATCCAACGGTGCCACCCTCCCGTCTCTACGAGGTCGGGAAGTGGGTCAACCAGAACCTTGAGGACTCTGGTGCATACCTCGACGGGTTTTTGGAGGATAACGTTTGAAGGAAAGGTGGTAGAGACGTGAAACTAAGCTCTGCACCCCCATTTTTGGACATTCCGGATCCAAGGG
Organism: Lutjanus erythropterus; assembly: GCF_056507025.1. Classification (NCBI taxonomy): domain Eukaryota; kingdom Metazoa; phylum Chordata; class Actinopteri; order Lutjaniformes; family Lutjanidae; genus Lutjanus; species Lutjanus erythropterus. The sequence continues at coordinate 33,687,568 of NC_139333.1, read as the reverse complement.
TACCACCATCGAGTCTCTACAAGGTTGGGAAGTGGGTCAACTAGAACCTCGAGGACTCTGGTGCATACCTGGACGGGTTTTTGTGGAATAACTTTTGAAGTGAATGTGGTACAGACTTGAAAGCAGGCTCTGCACCCCCATAACTTTGTCTGCACACACACACACACACACACACACACACACACACCCACAACACACATACACACACACACACAAGTGAACACATCAGAATGTTAGGTGGCTGTGATGTCATCAAAGGCAACGTGATGACGTCACAGACACTGTGCTTTGATCTAGCATGGGCTCTGTGATGCCATCAGTGTTAGGTTATAACCCTAGCACCATGTCATTATCATACCTCCACTGGTTTTCGGGGGATAACTTTTGAAGGGATGGTGGTAGAGACTTGAAACCAAGCTCTGCACCCCCATTTTCGGACATTCCGGATCCAACGGTGCCACCCTCGAGTCTCTACGAGGTCGGGAAGTGGGTCAACTAGAACCTCGAGGACTCTGGTGCATACCTCGACAGGTTTCGGGGGATAACTTTTGAAGGGATGGTGGTAGAGACTTGAAACCAAGCTCTGCACCCCCATTTTCGGACATTCCGGATCCAGCGGTGCCACCCTGGAGTCTCTACGACGTCGGGAAGTGGGTCAACCAGAACCTCGAGTACTCTGGTGCATACCTCGACAGGTTTCGGGGGATAACTTTTGAAGGGATGGTGGTAGAGACTTGAAACCAAGCTCTGCACCCCCATTTTCGGACATTCCGGATCCAACGGTGCCACCCTCCCGTCTCTACGAGGTCGGGAAGTGGGTCAACCAGAACCTTGAGGACTCTGGTGCATACCTCGACGGGTTTTTGGAGGATAACGTTTGAAGGAAAGGTGGTAGAGACGTGAAACTAAGCTCTGCACCCCCATTTTTGGACATTCCGGATCCAAGGGTACCACCATCGAGTCTCTACAAGGTTGGGAAGTGGGTCAACTAGAACCTCGAGGACTCTGGTGCATACCTGGACGGGTTTTTGTGGAATAACTTTTGAAGTGAATGTGGTACAGACTTGAAAGCAGGCTCTGCACCCCCATAACTTTGTCTGCACACACACACACACACACACACACACACACACCCACACCCACAACACACATACACACACACACAAGTGAACACATCAGAATGTTAGGTGGCTGTGATGTCATCAAAGGCAACGTGATGACGTCACAGACACTGTGCTTTGATCTAGCATGGGCTCTGTGATGCCATCAGTGTTAGGTTATAACCCTAGCACCATGTCATTATCATACCTCCACTGGTTTTCGGGGGATAACTTTTGAAGGGATGGTGGTAGAGACTTGAAACCAAGCTCTGCACCCCCATTTTCGGACATTCCGGATCCAACGGTGCCACCCTCGAGTCTCTACGAGGTCGGGAAGTGGGTCAACCAGAAACTCGAGGACTCTGGTGCATACCTCGACAGGTTTCGGGGGATAACTTTTGAAGGGATGGTGGTAGAGACTTGAAACCAAGCTCTGCACCCCCATTTTCGGACATTCCGGATCCAACGGTGCCACCATCGAGTCTCTACGAGGTCGGGAAGTGGGTCAACCAGAACCTCGAGTACTCTGGTGCATACCTCGACAGGTTTCGGGGGCTAACTTTTGAAGGGATGGTGGTAGAGACTTGAAACCAAGCTCTGCACCCCCATTTTCGGACATTCCGGATCCAACGGTGCCACCCTCGCGTCTCTACGAGGTCGGGAAGTGGGTCAACCAGAACCTTGAAGACTCTGGTGCATACCTCGACGGGTTTTTGGAGGATAACGTTTGAAGGAAAGGTGGTAGAGACGTGAAACTAAGCTCTGCACCCCCATTTTTGGACATTCCGGATCCAAGGGTACCACCATCGAGTCTCTACAAGGTTGGGAAGTGGGTCAACTAGAACCTCGAGGACTCTGGTGCATACCTGGACGGGTTTTTGTGGAATAACTTTTGAAGTGAATGTGGTACAGACTTGAAAGCAGGCTCTGCACCCCCATAACTTTGTCTGCACACACACACACACACACACACACACACACACACCCACAACACACATACACACACACACACAAGTGAACACATCAGAATGTTAGGTGGCTGTGATGTCATCAAAGGCAACGTGATGACGTCACAGACACTGTGCTTTGATCTAGCATGGGCTCTGTGATGCCATCAGTGTTAGGTTATAACCCTAGCACCATGTCATTATCATACCTCCACTGGTTTTCGGGGGATAACTTTTGAAGGGATGGTGGTAGAGACTTGAAACCAAGCTCTGCACCCCCATTTTCGGACATTCCGGATCCAACGGTGCCACCCTCGAGTCTCTACGAGGTCGGGAAGTGGGTCAACTAGAACCTCGAGGACTCTGGTGCATACCTCGACAGGTTTCGGGGGATAACTTTTGAAGGGATGGTGGTAGAGACTTGAAACCAAGCTCTGCACCCCCATTTTCGGACATTCCGGATCCAGCGGTGCCACCCTGGAGTCTCTACGACGTCGGGAAGTGGGTCAACCAGAACCTCGAGTACTCTGGTGCATACCTCGACAGGTTTCGGGGGATAACTTTTGAAGGGATGGTGGTAGAGACTTGAAACCAAGCTCTGCACCCCCATTTTCGGACATTCCGGATCCAACGGTGCCACCCTCCCGTCTCTACGAGGTCGGGAAGTGGGTCAACCAGAACCTTGAGGACTCTGGTGCATACCTCGACGGGTTTTTGGAGGATAACGTTTGAAGGAAAGGTGGTAGAGACGTGAAACTAAGCTCTGCACCCCCATTTTTGGACATTCCGGATCCAAGGGTACCACCATCGAGTCTCTACAAGGTTGGGAAGTGGGTCAACTAGAACCTCGAGGACTCTGGTGCATACCTGGACGGGTTTTTGTGGAATAACTTTTGAAGTGAATGTGGTACAGACTTGAAAGCAGGCTCTGCACCCCCATAACTTTGTCTGCACACACACACACACACACACACACACACACACCCACACCCACAACACACATACACACACACACAAGTGAACACATCAGAATGTTAGGTGGCTGTGATGTCATCAAAGGCAACGTGATGACGTCACAGACACTGTGCTTTGATCTAGCATGGGCTCTGTGATGCCATCAGTGTTAGGTTATAACCCTAGCACCATGTCATTATCATACCTCCACTGGTTTTCGGGGGATAACTTTTGAAGGGATGGTGGTAGAGACTTGAAACCAAGCTCTGCACCCCCATTTTCGGACATTCCGGATCCAACGGTGCCACCCTCGAGTCTCTACGAGGTCGGGAAGTGGGTCAACTAGAACCTCGAGGACTCTGGTGCATACCTCGACAGGTTTCGGGGGATAACTTTTGAAGGGATGGTGGTAGAGACTTGAAACCAAGCTCTGCACCCCCATTTTCGGACATTCCGGATCCAGCGGTGCCACCCTGGAGTCTCTACGACGTCGGGAAGTGGGTCAACCAGAACCTCGAGTACTCTGGTGCATACCTCGACAGGTTTCGGGGGATAACTTTTGAAGGGATGGTGGTAGAGACTTGAAACCAAGCTCTGCACCCCCATTTTCGGACATTCCGGATCCAACGGTGCCACCCTCCCGTCTCTACGAGGTCGGGAAGTGGGTCAACCAGAACCTTGAGGACTCTGGTGCATACCTCGACGGGTTTTTGGAGGATAACGTTTGAAGGAAAGGTGGTAGAGACGTGAAACTAAGCTCTGCACCCCCATTTTTGGACATTCCGGATCCAAGGGTACCACCATCGAGTCTCTACAAGGTTGGGAAGTGGGTCAACTAGAACCTCGAGGACTCTGGTGCATACCTGGACGGGTTTTTGTGGAATAACTTTTGAAGTGAATGTGGTACAGACTTGAAAGCAGGCTCTGCACCCCCATAACTTTGTCTGCACACACACACACACACACACACACACACACACACCCACAACACACATACACACACACACACAAGTGAACACATCAGAATGTTAGGTGGCTGTGATGTCATCAAAGGCAACGTGATGACGTCACAGACACTGTGCTTTGATCTAGCATGGGCTCTGTGATGCCATCAGTGTTAGGTTATAACCCTAGCACCATGTCATTATCATACCTCCACTGGTTTTCGGGGGATAACTTTTGAAGGGATGGTGGTAGAGACTTGAAACCAAGCTCTGCACCCCCATTTTCGGACATTCCGGATCCAACGGTGCCACCCTCGAGTCTCTACGAGGTCGGGAAGTGGGTCAACTAGAACCTCGAGGACTCTGGTGCATACCTCGACAGGTTTCGGGGGATAACTTTTGAAGGGATGGTGGTAGAGACTTGAAACCAAGCTCTGCACCCCCATTTTCGGACATTCCGGATCCAGCGGTGCCACCCTGGAGTCTCTACGACGTCGGGAAGTGGGTCAACCAGAACCTCGAGTACTCTGGTGCATACCTCGACAGGTTTCGGGGGATAACTTTTGAAGGGATGGTGGTAGAGACTTGAAACCAAGCTCTGCACCCCCATTTTCGGACATTCCGGATCCAACGGTGCCACCCTCCCGTCTCTACGAGGTCGGGAAGTGGGTCAACCAGAACCTTGAGGACTCTGGTGCATACCTCGACGGGTTTTTGGAGGATAACGTTTGAAGGAAAGGTGGTAGAGACGTGAAACTAAGCTCTGCACCCCCATTTTTGGACATTCCGGATCCAAGGGTACCACCATCGAGTCTCTACAAGGTTGGGAAGTGGGTCAACTAGAACCTCGAGGACTCTGGTGCATACCTGGACGGGTTTTTGTGGAATAACTTTTGAAGTGAATGTGGTACAGACTTGAAAGCAGGCTCTGCACCCCCATAACTTTGTCTGCACACACACACACACACACACACACACACACACACCCACACCCACAACACACATACACACACACACAAGTGAACACATCAGAATGTTAGGTGGCTGTGATGTCATCAAAGGCAACGTGATGACGTCACAGACACTGTGCTTTGATCTAGCATGGGCTCTGTGATGCCATCAGTGTTAGGTTATAACCCTAGCACCATGTCATTATCATACCTCCACTGGTTTTCGGGGGATAACTTTTGAAGGGATGGTGGTAGAGACTTGAAACCAAGCTCTGCACCCCCATTTTCGGACATTCCGGATCCAACGGTGCCACCCTCGAGTCTCTACGAGGTCGGGAAGTGGGTCAACCAGAACCTCGAGGACTCTGGTGCATACCTCGACAGTTTTTGGGGGATAACTTTTGAAGGGATGGTGGTAGAGACTTGAAACCAAGCTCTGCACCCCCATTTTCGGACATTCCGGATCCAACGGTGCCACCCTGGAGTCTCTACGAGGTCGGGAAGTGGGTCAACCAGAACCTCGAGGACTCTGGTGCATACCTCGACAGGTTTCGGGGGCTAACTTTTGAAGGGATGGTGGTAGAGACTTGAAACCAAGCTCTGCACCCCCATTTCTGGACATTCCGGATCCAACGGTGCCACCCTCGCGTCTCTACGAGGTCGGGAAGTGGGTCAACCAGAACCTTGAAGACTCTGGTGCATACCTCGACGGGTTTTTGGAGGATAACGTTTGAAGGAAAGGTGGTAGAGACGTGAAACTAAGCTCTGCACCCCCATTTTTGGACATTCCGGATCCAAGGGTACCACCATCGAGTCTCTACAAGGTTGGGAAGTGGGTCAACTAGAACCTCGAGGACTCTGGTGCATACCTGGACGGGTTTTTGTGGAATAACTTTTGAAGTGAATGTGGTACAGACTTGAAAGCAGGCTCTGCACCCCCATAACTTTGTCTGCACACACACACACACACACACACACACACACACACACCCACAACACACATACACACACACACACAAGTGAACACATCAGAATGTTAGGTGGCTGTGATGTCATCAAAGGCAACGTGATGACGTCACAGACACTGTGCTTTGATCTAGCATGGGCTCTGTGATGCCATCAGTGTTAGGTTATAACCCTAGCACCATGTCATTATCATACCTCCACTGGTTTTCGGGGGATAACTTTTGAAGGGATGGTGGTAGAGACTTGAAACCAAGCTCTGCACCCCCATTTTCGGACATTCCGGATCCAACGGTGCCACCCTCGAGTCTCTACGAGGTCGGGAAGTGGGTCAACCAGAAACTCGAGGACTCTGGTGCATACCTCGACAGGTTTCGGGGGATAACTTTTGAAGGGATGGTGGTAGAGACTTGAAACCAAGCTCTGCACCCCCATTTTCGGACATTCCGGATCCAACGGTGCCACCATCGAGTCTCTACGAGGTCGGGAAGTGGGTCAACCAGAACCTCGAGTACTCTGGTGCATACCTCGACAGGTTTCGGGGGATAACTTTTGAAGGGATGGTGGTAGAGACTTGAAACCAAGCTCTGCACCCCCATTTTCGGACATTCCGGATCCAACGGTGCCACCCTCGCGTCTCTACGAGGTCGGGAAGTGGGTCAACCAGAACCTTGAAGACTCTGGTGCATACCTCGACGGGTTTTTGGAGGATAACGTTTGAAGGAAAGGTGGTAGAGACGTGAAACTAAGCTCTGCACCCCCATTTTTGGACATTCCGGATCCAAGGGTACCACCATCGAGTCTCTACAAGGTTGGGAAGTGGGTCAACTAGAACCTCGAGGACTCTGGTGCATACCTGGACGGGTTTTTGTGGAATAACTTTTGAAGTGAATGTGGTACAGACTTGAAAGCAGGCTCTGCACCCCCATAACTTTGTCTGCACACACACACACACACACACACACACACACCCACACCCACAACACACATACACACACACACAAGTGAACACATCAGAATGTTAGGTGGCTGTGATGTCATCAAAGGCAACGTGATGACGTCACAGACACTGTGCTTTGATCTAGCATGGGCTCTGTGATGCCATCAGTGTTAGGTTATAACCCTAGCACCATGTCATTATCATACCTCCACTGGTTTTCGGGGGATAACTTTTGAAGGGATGGTGGTAGAGACTTGAAACCAAGCTCTGCACCCCCATTTTCGGACATTCCGGATCCAACGGTGCCACCCTCGAGTCTCTACGAGGTCGGGAAGTGGGTCAACTAGAACCTCGAGGACTCTGGTGCATACCTCGACAGGTTTCGGGGGATAACTTTTGAAGGGATGGTGGTAGAGACTTGAAACCAAGCTCTGCACCCCCATTTTCGGACATTCCGGATCCAGCGGTGCCACCCTGGAGTCTCTACGACGTCGGGAAGTGGGTCAACCAGAACCTCGAGTACTCTGGTGCATACCTCGACAGGTTTCGGGGGATAACTTTTGAAGGGATGGTGGTAGAGACTTGAAACCAAGCTCTGCACCCCCATTTTCGGACATTCCGGATCCAACGGTGCCACCCTCCCGTCTCTACGAGGTCGGGAAGTGGGTCAACCAGAACCTTGAGGACTCTGGTGCATACCTCGACGGGTTTTTGGAGGATAACGTTTGAAGGAAAGGTGGTAGAGACGTGAAACTAAGCTCTGCACCCCCATTTTTGGACATTCCGGATCCAAGGGTACCACCATCGAGTCTCTACAAGGTTGGGAAGTGGGTCAACTAGAACCTCGAGGACTCTGGTGCATACCTGGACGGGTTTTTGTGGAATAACTTTTGAAGTGAATGTGGTACAGACTTGAAAGCAGGCTCTGCACCCCCATAACTTTGTCTGCACACACACACACACACACACACACACACACACCCACACCCACAACACACATACACACACACACAAGTGAACACATCAGAATGTTAGGTGGCTGTGATGTCATCAAAGGCAACGTGATGACGTCACAGACACTGTGCTTTGATCTAGCATGGGCTCTGTGATGCCATCAGTGTTAGGTTATAACCCTAGCACCATGTCATTATCATACCTCCACTGGTTTTCGGGGGATAACTTTTGAAGGGATGGTGGTAGAGACTTGAAACCAAGCTCTGCACCCCCATTTTCGGACATTCCGGATCCAACGGTGCCACCCTCGAGTCTCTACGAGGTCGGGAAGTGGGTCAACCAGAAACTCGAGGACTCTGGTGCATACCTCGACAGGTTTCGGGGGATAACTTTTGAAGGGATGGTGGTAGAGACTTGAAACCAAGCTCTGCACCCCCATTTTCGGACATTCCGGATCCAACGGTGCCACCCTGGAGTCTCTACGAGGTCGGGAAGTGGGTCAACCAGAACCTCGAGGACTCTGGTGCATACCTCGACAGGTTTCGGGGGCTAACTTTTGAAGGGATGGTGGTAGAGACTTGAAACCAAGCTCTGCACCCCCATTTCTGGACATTCCGGATCCAACGGTGCCACCCTCGCGTCTCTACGAGGTCGGGAAGTGGGTCAACCAGAACCTTGAAGACTCTGGTGCATACCTCGACGGGTTTTTGGAGGATAACGTTTGAAGGAAAGGTGGTAGAGACGTGAAACTAAGCTCTGCACCCCCATTTTTGGACATTCCGGATCCAAGGGTACCACCATCGAGTCTCTACAAGGTTGGGAAGTGGGTCAACTAGAACCTCGAGGACTCTGGTGCATACCTGGACGGGTTTTTGTGGAATAACTTTTGAAGTGAATGTGGTACAGACTTGAAAGCAGGCTCTGCACCCCCATAACTTTGTCTGCACACACACACACACACACACACACACACACACACCCACAACACACATACACACACACACACAAGTGAACACATCAGAATGTTAGGTGGCTGTGATGTCATCAAAGGCAACGTGATGACGTCACAGACACTGTGCTTTGATCTAGCATGGGCTCTGTGATGCCATCAGTGTTAGGTTATAACCCTAGCACCATGTCATTATCATACCTCCACTGGTTTTCGGGGGATAACTTTTGAAGGGATGGTGGTAGAGACTTGAAACCAAGCTCTGCACCCCCATTTTCGGACATTCCGGATCCAACGGTGCCACCCTCGAGTCTCTACGAGGTCGGGAAGTGGGTCAACCAGAAACTCGAGGACTCTGGTGCATACCTCGACAGGTTTCGGGGGATAACTTTTGAAGGGATGGTGGTAGAGACTTGAAACCAAGCTCTGCACCCCCATTTTCGGACATTCCGGATCCAACGGTGCCACCATCGAGTCTCTACGAGGTCGGGAAGTGGGTCAACCAGAACCTCGAGTACTCTGGTGCATACCTCGACAGGTTTCGGGGGATAACTTTTGAAGGGATGGTGGTAGAGACTTGAAACCAAGCTCTGCACCCCCATTTTCGGACATTCCGGATCCAACGGTGCCACCCTCGCGTCTCTACGAGGTCGGGAAGTGGGTCAACCAGAACCTTGAAGACTCTGGTGCATACCTCGACGGGTTTTTGGAGGATAACGTTTGAAGGAAAGGTGGTAGAGACGTGAAACTAAGCTCTGCACCCCCATTTTTGGACATTCCGGATCCAAGGGTACCACCATCGAGTCTCTACAAGGTTGGGAAGTGGGTCAACTAGAACCTCGAGGACTCTGGTGCATACCTGGACGGGTTTTTGTGGAATAACTTTTGAAGTGAATGTGGTACAGACTTGAAAGCAGGCTCTGCACCCCCATAACTTTGTCTGCACACACACACACACACACACACACACACCCACACCCACAACACACATACACACACACACAAGTGAACACATCAGAATGTTAGGTGGCTGTGATGTCATCAAAGGCAACGTGATGACGTCACAGACACTGTGCTTTGATCTAGCATGGGCTCTGTGATGCCATCAGTGTTAGGTTATAACCCTAGCACCATGTCATTATCATACCTCCACTGGTTTTCGGGGGATAACTTTTGAAGGGATGGTGGTAGAGACTTGAAACCAAGCTCTGCACCCCCATTTTCGGACATTCCAGATCCAACGGTGCCACCCTCGAGTCTCTACGAGGTCGGGAAGTGGGTCAACCAGAACCTCGAGGACTCTGGTGCATACCTCGACAGGTTTTGGGGGATAACTTTTGAAGGGATGGTGGTAGAGACTTGAAACCAAGCTCTGCACCCCCATTTTCGGACATTCCGGATCCAACGGTGCCACCCTGGATTCTCTACGAGGTCGGGAAGTGGGTCAACCAGAACCTCGAGGACTCTGGTGCATACCTCGACAGGTTTCGGGGGCTAACTTTTGAAGGGATGGTGGTAGAGACTTGAAACCAAGCTCTGCACCCCCATTTCTGGACATTCCGGATCCAACGGTGCCACCCTCGCGTCTCTACGAGGTCGGGAAGTGGGTCAACCAGAACCTTGAAGACTCTGGTGCATACCTCGACGGGTTTTTGGAGGATAACGTTTGAAGGAAAGGTGGTAGAGACGTGAAACTAAGCTCTGCACCCCCATTTTTGGACATTCCGGATCCAAGGGTACCACCATCGAGTCTCTACAAGGTTGGGAAGTGGGTCAACTAGAACCTCGAGGACTCTGGTGCATACCTGGACGGGTTTTTGTGGAATAACTTTTGAAGTGAATGTGGTACAGACTTGAAAGCAGGCTCTGCACCCCCATAACTTTGTCTGCACACACACACACACACACACACACACACACACACCCACAACACACATACACACACACACACAAGTGAACACATCAGAATGTTAGGTGGCTGTGATGTCATCAAAGGCAACGTGATGACGTCACAGACACTGTGCTTTGATCTAGCATGGGCTCTGTGATGCCATCAGTGTTAGGTTATAACCCTAGCACCATGTCATTATCATACCTCCACTGGTTTTCGGGGGATAACTTTTGAAGGGATGGTGGTAGAGACTTGAAACCAAGCTCTGCACCCCCATTTTCGGACATTCCGGATCCAACGGTGCCACCCTCGAGTCTCTACGAGGTCGGGAAGTGGGTCAACTAGAACCTCGAGGACTCTGGTGCATACCTCGACAGGTTTCGGGGGATAACTTTTGAAGGGATGGTGGTAGAGACTTGAAACCAAGCTCTGCACCCCCATTTTCGGACATTCCGGATCCAGCGGTGCCACCCTGGAGTCTCTACGACGTCGGGAAGTGGGTCAACCAGAACCTCGAGTACTCTGGTGCATACCTCGACAGGTTTCGGGGGATAACTTTTGAAGGGATGGTGGTAGAGACTTGAAACCAAGCTCTGCACCCCCATTTTCGGACATTCCGGATCCAACGGTGCCACCCTCCCGTCTCTACGAGGTCGGGAAGTGGGTCAACCAGAACCTTGAGGACTCTGGTGCATACCTCGACGGGTTTTTGGAGGATAACGTTTGAAGGAAAGGTGGTAGAGACGTGAAACTAAGCTCTGCACCCCCATTTTTGGACATTCCGGATCCAAGGGTACCACCATCGAGTCTCTACAAGGTTGGGAAGTGGGTCAACTAGAACCTCGAGGACTCTGGTGCATACCTGGACGGGTTTTTGTGGAATAACTTTTGAAGTGAATGTGGTACAGACTTGAAAGCAGGCTCTGCACCCCCATAACTTTGTCTGCACACACACACACACACACACACACACACACACCCACACCCACAACACACATACACACACACACAAGTGAACACATCAGAATGTTAGGTGGCTGTGATGTCATCAAAGGCAACGTGATGACGTCACAGACACTGTGCTTTGATCTAGCATGGGCTCTGTGATGCCATCAGTGTTAGGTTATAACCCTAGCACCATGTCATTATCATACCTCCACTGGTTTTCGGGGGATAACTTTTGAAGGGATGGTGGTAGAGACTTGAAACCAAGCTCTGCACCCCCATTTTCGGACATTCCGGATCCAACGGTGCCACCCTCGAGTCTCTACGAGGTCGGGAAGTGGGTCAACCAGAACCTCGAGGACTCTGGTGCATACCTCGACAGGTTTTGGGGGATAACTTTTGAAGGGATGGTGGTAGAGACTTGAAACCAAGCTCTGCACCCCCATTTTCGGACATTCCGGATCCAACGGTGCCACCCTGGAGTCTCTACGAGGTCGGGAAGTGGGTCAACCAGAACCTCGAGGACTCTGGTGCATACCTCGACAGGTTTCGGGGGCTAACTTTTGAAGGGATGGTGGTAGAGACTTGAAACCAAGCTCTGCACCCCCATTTCTGGACATTCCGGATCCAACGGTGCCACCCTCGCGTCTCTACGAGGTCGGGAAGTGGGTCAACCAGAACCTTGAAGACTCTGGTGCATACCTCGACGGGTTTTTGGAGGATAACGTTTGAAGGAAAGGTGGTAGAGACGTGAAACTAAGCTCTGCACCCCCATTTTTGGACATTCCGGATCCAAGGGTACCACCATCGAGTCTCTACAAGGTTGGGAAGTGGGTCAACTAGAACCTCGAGGACTCTGGTGCATACCTGGACGGGTTTTTGTGGAATAACTTTTGAAGTGAATGTGGTACAGACTTGAAAGCAGGCTCTGCACCCCCATAACTTTGTCTGCACACACACACACACACACACACACACACACACACCCACAACACACATACACACACACACACAAGTGAACACATCAGAATGTTAGGTGGCTGTGATGTCATCAAAGGCAACGTGATGACGTCACAGACACTGTGCTTTGATCTAGCATGGGCTCTGTGATGCCATCAGTGTTAGGTTATAACCCTAGCACCATGTCATTATCATACCTCCACTGGTTTTCGGGGGATAACTTTTGAAGGGATGGTGGTAGAGACTTGAAACCAAGCTCTGCACCCCCATTTTCGGACATTCCGGATCCAACGGTGCCACCCTCGAGTCTCTACGAGGTCGGGAAGTGGGTCAACCAGAAACTCGAGGACTCTGGTGCATACCTCGACAGGTTTCGGGGGATAACTTTTGAAGGGATGGTGGTAGAGACTTGAAACCAAGCTCTGCACCCCCATTTTCGGACATTCCGGATCCAACGGTGCCACCATCGAGTCTCTACGAGGTCGGGAAGTGGGTCAACCAGAACCTCGAGTACTCTGGTGCATACCTCGACAGGTTTCGGGGGATAACTTTTGAAGGGATGGTGGTAGAGACTTGAAACCAAGCTCTGCACCCCCATTTTCGGACATTCCGGATCCAACGGTGCCACCCTCGCGTCTCTACGAGGTCGGGAAGTGGGTCAACCAGAACCTTGAAGACTCTGGTGCATACCTCGACGGGTTTTTGGAGGATAACGTTTGAAGGAAAGGTGGTAGAGACGTGAAACTAAGCTCTGCACCCCCATTTTTGGACATTCCGGATCCAAGGGTACCACCATCGAGTCTCTACAAGGTTGGGAAGTGGGTCAACTAGAACCTCGAGGACTCTGGTGCATACCTGGACGGGTTTTTGTGGAATAACTTTTGAAGTGAATGTGGTACAGACTTGAAAGCAGGCTCTGCACCCCCATAACTTTGTCTGCACACACACACACACACACACACACACACCCACACCCACAACACACATACACACACACACAAGTGAACACATCAGAATGTTAGGTGGCTGTGATGTCATCAAAGGCAACGTGATGACGTCACAGACACTGTGCTTTGATCTAGCATGGGCTCTGTGATGCCATCAGTGTTAGGTTATAACCCTAGCACCATGTCATTATCATACCTCCACTGGTTTTCGGGGGATAACTTTTGAAGGGATGGTGGTAGAGACTTGAAACCAAGCTCTGCACCCCCATTTTCGGACATTCCAGATCCAACGGTGCCACCCTCGAGTCTCTACGAGGTCGGGAAGTGGGTCAACCAGAACCTCGAGGACTCTGGTGCATACCTCGACAGGTTTTGGGGGATAACTTTTGAAGGGATGGTGGTAGAGACTTGAAACCAAGCTCTGCACCCCCATTTTCGGACATTCCGGATCCAACGGTGCCACCCTGGATTCTCTACGAGGTCGGGAAGTGGGTCAACCAGAACCTCGAGGACTCTGGTGCATACCTCGACAGGTTTCGGGGGCTAACTTTTGAAGGGATGGTGGTAGAGACTTGAAACCAAGCTCTGCACCCCCATTTCTGGACATTCCGGATCCAACGGTGCCACCCTCGCGTCTCTACGAGGTCGGGAAGTGGGTCAACCAGAACCTTGAAGACTCTGGTGCATACCTCGACGGGTTTTTGGAGGATAACGTTTGAAGGAAAGGTGGTAGAGACGTGAAACTAAGCTCTGCACCCCCATTTTTGGACATTCCGGATCCAAGGGTACCACCATCGAGTCTCTACAAGGTTGGGAAGTGGGTCAACTAGAACCTCGAGGACTCTGGTGCATACCTGGACGGGTTTTTGTGGAATAACTTTTGAAGTGAATGTGGTACAGACTTGAAAGCAGGCTCTGCACCCCCATAACTTTGTCTGCACACACACACACACACACACACACACACACACACCCACAACACACATACACACACACACACAAGTGAACACATCAGAATGTTAGGTGGCTGTGATGTCATCAAAGGCAACGTGATGACGTCACAGACACTGTGCTTTGATCTAGCATGGGCTCTGTGATGCCATCAGTGTTAGGTTATAACCCTAGCACCATGTCATTATCATACCTCCACTGGTTTTCGGGGGATAACTTTTGAAGGGATGGTGGTAGAGACTTGAAACCAAGCTCTGCACCCCCATTTTCGGACATTCCGGATCCAACGGTGCCACCCTCGAGTCTCTACGAGGTCGGGAAGTGGGTCAACTAGAACCTCGAGGACTCTGGTGCATACCTCGACAGGTTTCGGGGGATAACTTTTGAAGGGATGGTGGTAGAGACTTGAAACCAAGCTCTGCACCCCCATTTTCGGACATTCCGGATCCAGCGGTGCCACCCTGGAGTCTCTACGACGTCGGGAAGTGGGTCAACCAGAACCTCGAGTACTCTGGTGCATACCTCGACAGGTTTCGGGGGATAACTTTTGAAGGGATGGTGGTAGAGACTTGAAACCAAGCTCTGCACCCCCATTTTCGGACATTCCGGATCCAACGGTGCCACCCTCCCGTCTCTACGAGGTCGGGAAGTGGGTCAACCAGAACCTTGAGGACTCTGGTGCATACCTCGACGGGTTTTTGGAGGATAACGTTTGAAGGAAAGGTGGTAGAGACGTGAAACTAAGCTCTGCACCCCCATTTTTGGACATTCCGGATCCAAGGGTACCACCATCGAGTCTCTACAAGGTTGGGAAGTGGGTCAACTAGAACCTCGAGGACTCTGGTGCATACCTGGACGGGTTTTTGTGGAATAACTTTTGAAGTGAATGTGGTACAGACTTGAAAGCAGGCTCTGCACCCCCATAACTTTGTCTGCACACACACACACACACACACACACACACACACCCACACCCACAACACACATACACACACACACAAGTGAACACATCAGAATGTTAGGTGGCTGTGATGTCATCAAAGGCAACGTGATGACGTCACAGACACTGTGCTTTGATCTAGCATGGGCTCTGTGATGCCATCAGTGTTAGGTTATAACCCTAGCACCATGTCATTATCATACCTCCACTGGTTTTCGGGGGATAACTTTTGAAGGGATGGTGGTAGAGACTTGAAACCAAGCTCTGCACCCCCATTTTCGGACATTCCGGATCCAACGGTGCCACCCTCGAGTCTCTACGAGGTCGGGAAGTGGGTCAACCAGAACCTCGAGGACTCTGGTGCATACCTCGACAGGTTTTGGGGGATAACTTTTGAAGGGATGGTGGTAGAGACTTGAAACCAAGCTCTGCACCCCCATTTTCGGACATTCCGGATCCAACGGTGCCACCCTGGAGTCTCTACGAGGTCGGGAAGTGGGTCAACCAGAACCTCGAGGACTCTGGTGCATACCTCGACAGGTTTCGGGGGCTAACTTTTGAAGGGATGGTGGTAGAGACTTGAAACCAAGCTCTGCACCCCCATTTCTGGACATTCCGGATCCAACGGTGCCACCCTCGCGTCTCTACGAGGTCGGGAAGTGGGTCAACCAGAACCTTGAAGACTCTGGTGCATACCTCGACGGGTTTTTGGAGGATAACGTTTGAAGGAAAGGTGGTAGAGACGTGAAACTAAGCTCTGCACCCCCATTTTTGGACATTCCGGATCCAAGGGTACCACCATCGAGTCTCTACAAGGTTGGGAAGTGGGTCAACTAGAACCTCGAGGACTCTGGTGCATACCTGGACGGGTTTTTGTGGAATAACTTTTGAAGTGAATGTGGTACAGACTTGAAAGCAGGCTCTGCACCCCCATAACTTTGTCTGCACACACACACACACACACACACACACACACACACCCACAACACACATACACACACACACACAAGTGAACACATCAGAATGTTAGGTGGCTGTGATGTCATCAAAGGCAACGTGATGACGTCACAGACACTGTGCTTTGATCTAGCATGGGCTCTGTGATGCCATCAGTGTTAGGTTATAACCCTAGCACCATGTCATTATCATACCTCCACTGGTTTTCGGGGGATAACTTTTGAAGGGATGGTGGTAGAGACTTGAAACCAAGCTCTGCACCCCCATTTTCGGACATTCCGGATCCAACGGTGCCACCCTCGAGTCTCTACGAGGTCGGGAAGTGGGTCAACCAGAAACTCGAGGACTCTGGTGCATACCTCGACAGGTTTCGGGGGATAACTTTTGAAGGGATGGTGGTAGAGACTTGAAACCAAGCTCTGCACCCCCATTTTCGGACATTCCGGATCCAACGGTGCCACCATCGAGTCTCTACGAGGTCGGGAAGTGGGTCAACCAGAACCTCGAGTACTCTGGTGCATACCTCGACAGGTTTCGGGGGATAACTTTTGAAGGGATGGTGGTAGAGACTTGAAACCAAGCTCTGCACCCCCATTTTCGGACATTCCGGATCCAACGGTGCCACCCTCGCGTCTCTACGAGGTCGGGAAGTGGGTCAACCAGAACCTTGAAGACTCTGGTGCATACCTCGACGGGTTTTTGGAGGATAACGTTTGAAGGAAAGGTGGTAGAGACGTGAAACTAAGCTCTGCACCCCCATTTTTGGACATTCCGGATCCAAGGGTACCACCATCGAGTCTCTACAAGGTTGGGAAGTGGGTCAACTAGAACCTCGAGGACTCTGGTGCATACCTGGACGGGTTTTTGTGGAATAACTTTTGAAGTGAATGTGGTACAGACTTGAAAGCAGGCTCTGCACCCCCATAACTTTGTCTGCACACACACACACACACACACACACACACACCCACACCCACAACACACATACACACACACACAAGTGAACACATCAGAATGTTAGGTGGCTGTGATGTCATCAAAGGCAACGTGATGACGTCACAGACACTGTGCTTTGATCTAGCATGGGCTCTGTGATGCCATCAGTGTTAGGTTATAACCCTAGCACCATGTCATTATCATACCTCCACTGGTTTTCGGGGGATAACTTTTGAAGGGATGGTGGTAGAGACTTGAAACCAAGCTCTGCACCCCCATTTTCGGACATTCCGGATCCAACGGTGCCACCCTCGAGTCTCTACGAGGTCGGGAAGTGGGTCAACTAGAACCTCGAGGACTCTGGTGCATACCTCGACAGGTTTCGGGGGATAACTTTTGAAGGGATGGTGGTAGAGACTTGAAACCAAGCTCTGCACCCCCATTTTCGGACATTCCGGATCCAGCGGTGCCACCCTGGAGTCTCTACGACGTCGGGAAGTGGGTCAACCAGAACCTCGAGTACTCTGGTGCATACCTCGACAGGTTTCGGGGGATAACTTTTGAAGGGATGGTGGTAGAGACTTGAAACCAAGCTCTGCACCCCCATTTTCGGACATTCCGGATCCAACGGTGCCACCCTCCCGTCTCTACGAGGTCGGGAAGTGGGTCAACCAGAACCTTGAGGACTCTGGTGCATACCTCGACGGGTTTTTGGAGGATAACGTTTGAAGGAAAGGTGGTAGAGACGTGAAACTAAGCTCTGCACCCCCATTTTTGGACATTCCGGATCCAAGGGTACCACCATCGAGTCTCTACAAGGTTGGGAAGTGGGTCAACTAGAACCTCGAGGACTCTGGTGCATACCTGGACGGGTTTTTGTGGAATAACTTTTGAAGTGAATGTGGTACAGACTTGAAAGCAGGCTCTGCACCCCCATAACTTTGTCTGCACACACACACACACACACACACACACACACACCCACACCCACAACACACATACACACACACACAAGTGAACACATCAGAATGTTAGGTGGCTGTGATGTCATCAAAGGCAACGTGATGACGTCACAGACACTGTGCTTTGATCTAGCATGGGCTCTGTGATGCCATCAGTGTTAGGTTATAACCCTAGCACCATGTCATTATCATACCTCCACTGGTTTTCGGGGGATAACTTTTGAAGGGATGGTGGTAGAGACTTGAAACCAAGCTCTGCACCCCCATTTTCGGACATTCCGGATCCAACGGTGCCACCCTCGAGTCTCTACGAGGTCGGGAAGTGGGTCAACCAGAACCTCGAGGACTCTGGTGCATACCTCGACAGGTTTTGGGGGATAACTTTTGAAGGGATGGTGGTAGAGACTTGAAACCAAGCTCTGCACCCCCATTTTCGGACATTCCGGATCCAACGGTGCCACCCTGGAGTCTCTACGAGGTCGGGAAGTGGGTCAACCAGAACCTCGAGGACTCTGGTGCATACCTCGACAGGTTTCGGGGGCTAACTTTTGAAGGGATGGTGGTAGAGACTTGAAACCAAGCTCTGCACCCCCATTTCTGGACATTCCGGATCCAACGGTGCCACCCTCGCGTCTCTACGAGGTCGGGAAGTGGGTCAACCAGAACCTTGAAGACTCTGGTGCATACCTCGACGGGTTTTTGGAGGATAACGTTTGAAGGAAAGGTGGTAGAGACGTGAAACTAAGCTCTGCACCCCCATTTTTGGACATTCCGGATCCAAGGGTACCACCATCGAGTCTCTACAAGGTTGGGAAGTGGGTCAACTAGAACCTCGAGGACTCTGGTGCATACCTGGACGGGTTTTTGTGGAATAACTTTTGAAGTGAATGTGGTACAGACTTGAAAGCAGGCTCTGCACCCCCATAACTTTGTCTGCACACACACACACACACACACACACACACACACACCCACAACACACATACACACACACACACAAGTGAACACATCAGAATGTTAGGTGGCTGTGATGTCATCAAAGGCAACGTGATGACGTCACAGACACTGTGCTTTGATCTAGCATGGGCTCTGTGATGCCATCAGTGTTAGGTTATAACCCTAGCACCATGTCATTATCATACCTCCACTGGTTTTCGGGGGATAACTTTTGAAGGGATGGTGGTAGAGACTTGAAACCAAGCTCTGCACCCCCATTTTCGGACATTCCGGATCCAACGGTGCCACCCTCGAGTCTCTACGAGGTCGGGAAGTGGGTCAACCAGAAACTCGAGGACTCTGGTGCATACCTCGACAGGTTTCGGGGGATAACTTTTGAAGGGATGGTGGTAGAGACTTGAAACCAAGCTCTGCACCCCCATTTTCGGACATTCCGGATCCAACGGTGCCACCATCGAGTCTCTACGAGGTCGGGAAGTGGGTCAACCAGAACCTCGAGTACTCTGGTGCATACCTCGACAGGTTTCGGGGGATAACTTTTGAAGGGATGGTGGTAGAGACTTGAAACCAAGCTCTGCACCCCCATTTTCGGACATTCCGGATCCAACGGTGCCACCCTCGCGTCTCTACGAGGTCGGGAAGTGGGTCAACCAGAACCTTGAAGACTCTGGTGCATACCTCGACGGGTTTTTGGAGGATAACGTTTGAAGGAAAGGTGGTAGAGACGTGAAACTAAGCTCTGCACCCCCATTTTTGGACATTCCGGATCCAAGGGTACCACCATCGAGTCTCTACAAGGTTGGGAAGTGGGTCAACTAGAACCTCGAGGACTCTGGTGCATACCTGGACGGGTTTTTGTGGAATAACTTTTGAAGTGAATGTGGTACAGACTTGAAAGCAGGCTCTGCACCCCCATAACTTTGTCTGCACACACACACACACACACACACACACACACACACCCACAACACACATACACACACACACACAAGTGAACACATCAGAATGTTAGGTGGCTGTGATGTCATCAAAGGCAACGTGATGACGTCACAGACACTGTGCTTTGATCTAGCATGGGCTCTGTGATGCCATCAGTGTTAGGTTATAACCCTAGCACCATGTCATTATCATACCTCCACTGGTTTTCGGGGGATAACTTTTGAAGGGATGGTGGTAGAGACTTGAAACCAAGCTCTGCACCCCCATTTTCGGACATTCCGGATCCAACGGTGCCACCCTCGAGTCTCTACGAGGTCGGGAAGTGGGTCAACTAGAACCTCGAGGACTCTGGTGCATACCTCGACAGGTTTCGGGGGATAACTTTTGAAGGGATGGTGGTAGAGACTTGAAACCAAGCTCTGCACCCCCATTTTCGGACATTCCGGATCCAGCGGTGCCACCCTGGAGTCTCTACGACGTCGGGAAGTGGGTCAACCAGAACCTCGAGTACTCTGGTGCATACCTCGACAGGTTTCGGGGGATAACTTTTGAAGGGATGGTGGTAGAGACTTGAAACCAAGCTCTGCACCCCCATTTTCGGACATTCCGGATCCAACGGTGCCACCCTCCCGTCTCTACGAGGTCGGGAAGTGGGTCAACCAGAACCTTGAGGACTCTGGTGCATACCTCGACGGGTTTTTGGAGGATAACGTTTGAAGGAAAGGTGGTAGAGACGTGAAACTAAGCTCTGCACCCCCATTTTTGGACATTCCGGATCCAAGGGTACCACCATCGAGTCTCTACAAGGTTGGGAAGTGGGTCAACTAGAACCTCGAGGACTCTGGTGCATACCTGGACGGGTTTTTGTGGAATAACTTTTGAAGTGAATGTGGTACAGACTTGAAAGCAGGCTCTGCACCCCCATAACTTTGTCTGCACACACACACACACACACACACACACACACACCCACACCCACAACACACATACACACACACACAAGTGAACACATCAGAATGTTAGGTGGCTGTGATGTCATCAAAGGCAACGTGATGACGTCACAGACACTGTGCTTTGATCTAGCATGGGCTCTGTGATGCCATCAGTGTTAGGTTATAACCCTAGCACCATGTCATTATCATACCTCCACTGGTTTTCGGGGGATAACTTTTGAAGGGATGGTGGTAGAGACTTGAAACCAAGCTCTGCACCCCCATTTTCGGACATTCCGGATCCAACGGTGCCACCCTCGAGTCTCTACGAGGTCGGGAAGTGGGTCAACCAGAAACTCGAGGACTCTGGTGCATACCTCGACAGGTTTCGGGGGATAACTTTTGAAGGGATGGTGGTAGAGACTTGAAACCAAGCTCTGCACCCCCATTTTCGGACATTCCGGATCCAACGGTGCCACCATCGAGTCTCTACGAGGTCGGGAAGTGGGTCAACCAGAACCTCGAGTACTCTGGTGCATACCTCGACAGGTTTCGGGGGATAACTTTTGAAGGGATGGTGGTAGAGACTTGAAACCAAGCTCTGCACCCCCATTTTCGGACATTCCGGATCCAACGGTGCCACCCTCGCGTCTCTACGAGGTCGGGAAGTGGGTCAACCAGAACCTTGAAGACTCTGGTGCATACCTCGACGGGTTTTTGGAGGATAACGTTTGAAGGAAAGGTGGTAGAGACGTGAAACTAAGCTCTGCACCCCCATTTTTGGACATTCCGGATCCAAGGGTACCACCATCGAGTCTCTACAAGGTTGGGAAGTGGGTCAACTAGAACCTCGAGGACTCTGGTGCATACCTGGACGGGTTTTTGTGGAATAACTTTTGAAGTGAATGTGGTACAGACTTGAAAGCAGGCTCTGCACCCCCATAACTTTGTCTGCACACACACACACACACACACACACACACCCACACCCACAACACACATACACACACACACAAGTGAACACATCAGAATGTTAGGTGGCTGTGATGTCATCAAAGGCAACGTGATGACGTCACAGACACTGTGCTTTGATCTAGCATGGGCTCTGTGATGCCATCAGTGTTAGGTTATAACCCTAGCACCATGTCATTATCATACCTCCACTGGTTTTCGGGGGATAACTTTTGAAGGGATGGTGGTAGAGACTTGAAACCAAGCTCTGCACCCCCATTTTCGGACATTCCGGATCCAACGGTGCCACCCTCGAGTCTCTACGAGGTCGGGAAGTGGGTCAACTAGAACCTCGAGGACTCTGGTGCATACCTCGACAGGTTTCGGGGGATAACTTTTGAAGGGATGGTGGTAGAGACTTGAAACCAAGCTCTGCACCCCCATTTTCGGACATTCCGGATCCAGCGGTGCCACCCTGGAGTCTCTACGACGTCGGGAAGTGGGTCAACCAGAACCTCGAGTACTCTGGTGCATACCTCGACAGGTTTCGGGGGATAACTTTTGAAGGGATGGTGGTAGAGACTTGAAACCAAGCTCTGCACCCCCATTTTCGGACATTCCGGATCCAACGGTGCCACCCTCCCGTCTCTACGAGGTCGGGAAGTGGGTCAACCAGAACCTTGAGGACTCTGGTGCATACCTCGACGGGTTTTTGGAGGATAACGTTTGAAGGAAAGGTGGTAGAGACGTGAAACTAAGCTCTGCACCCCCATTTTTGGACATTCCGGATCCAAGGGTACCACCATCGAGTCTCTACAAGGTTGGGAAGTGGGTCAACTAGAACCTCGAGGACTCTGGTGCATACCTGGACGGGTTTTTGTGGAATAACTTTTGAAGTGAATGTGGTACAGACTTGAAAGCAGGCTCTGCACCCCCATAACTTTGTCTGCACACACACACACACACACACACACACACACACACCCACAACACACATACACACACACACACAAGTGAACACATCAGAATGTTAGGTGGCTGTGATGTCATCAAAGGCAACGTGGTGACGTCACAGACACTGTGCTTTGATCTAGCATGGGCTCTGTGATGCCATCAGTGTTAGGTTATAACCCTAGCACCATGTCATTATCATACCTCCACTGGTTTTCGGGGGATAACTTTTGAAGGGATGGTGGTAGAGACTTGAAACCAAGCTCTGCACCCCCATTTTCGGACATTCCGGATCCAACGGTGCCACCCTCGAGTCTCTACGAGGTCGGGAAGTGGGTCAACTAGAACCTCGAGGACTCTGGTGCATACCTCGACAGGTTTCGGGGGATAACTTTTGAAGGGATGGTGGTAGAGACTTGAAACCAAGCTCTGCACCCCCATTTTCGGACATTCCGGATCCAGCGGTGCCACCCTGGAGTCTCTACGACGTCGGGAAGTGGGTCAACCAGAACCTCGAGTACTCTGGTGCATACCTCGACAGGTTTCGGGGGATAACTTTTGAAGGGATGGTGGTAGAGACTTGAAACCAAGCTCTGCACCCCCATTTTCGGACATTCCGGATCCAACGGTGCCACCCTCCCGTCTCTACGAGGTCGGGAAGTGGGTCAACCAGAACCTTGAGGACTCTGGTGCATACCTCGACGGGTTTTTGGAGGATAACGTTTGAAGGAAAGGTGGTAGAGACGTGAAACTAAGCTCTGCACCCCCATTTTTGGACATTCCGGATCCAAGGGTACCACCATCGAGTCTCTACAAGGTTGGGAAGTGGGTCAACTAGAACCTCGAGGACTCTGGTGCATACCTGGACGGGTTTTTGTGGAATAACTTTTGAAGTGAATGTGGTACAGACTTGAAAGCAGGCTCTGCACCCCCATAACTTTGTCTGCACACACACACACACACACACACACACACACACCCACACCCACAACACACATACACACACACACAAGTGAACACATCAGAATGTTAGGTGGCTGTGATGTCATCAAAGGCAACGTGATGACGTCACAGACACTGTGCTTTGATCTAGCATGGGCTCTGTGATGCCATCAGTGTTAGGTTATAACCCTAGCACCATGTCATTATCATACCTCCACTGGTTTTCGGGGGATAACTTTTGAAGGGATGGTGGTAGAGACTTGAAACCAAGCTCTGCACCCCCATTTTCGGACATTCCGGATCCAACGGTGCCACCCTCGAGTCTCTACGAGGTCGGGAAGTGGGTCAACCAGAAACTCGAGGACTCTGGTGCATACCTCGACAGGTTTCGGGGGATAACTTTTGAAGGGATGGTGGTAGAGACTTGAAACCAAGCTCTGCACCCCCATTTTCGGACATTCCGGATCCAACGGTGCCACCCTGGAGTCTCTACGAGGTCGGGAAGTGGGTCAACCAGAACCTCGAGGACTCTGGTGCATACCTCGACAGGTTTCGGGGGCTAACTTTTGAAGGGATGGTGGTAGAGACTTGAAACCAAGCTCTGCACCCCCATTTCTGGACATTCCGGATCCAACGGTGCCACCCTCGCGTCTCTACGAGGTCGGGAAGTGGGTCAACCAGAACCTTGAAGACTCTGGTGCATACCTCGACGGGTTTTTGGAGGATAACGTTTGAAGGAAAGGTGGTAGAGACGTGAAACTAAGCTCTGCACCCCCATTTTTGGACATTCCGGATCCAAGGGTACCACCATCGAGTCTCTACAAGGTTGGGAAGTGGGTCAACTAGAACCTCGAGGACTCTGGTGCATACCTGGACGGGTTTTTGTGGAATAACTTTTGAAGTGAATGTGGTACAGACTTGAAAGCAGGCTCTGCACCCCCATAACTTTGTCTGCACACACACACACACACACACACACACACACACACCCACAACACACATACACACACACACACAAGTGAACACATCAGAATGTTAGGTGGCTGTGATGTCATCAAAGGCAACGTGATGACGTCACAGACACTGTGCTTTGATCTAGCATGGGCTCTGTGATGCCATCAGTGTTAGGTTATAACCCTAGCACCATGTCATTATCATACCTCCACTGGTTTTCGGGGGATAACTTTTGAAGGGATGGTGGTAGAGACTTGAAACCAAGCTCTGCACCCCCATTTTCGGACATTCCGGATCCAACGGTGCCACCCTCGAGTCTCTACGAGGTCGGGAAGTGGGTCAACCAGAAACTCGAGGACTCTGGTGCATACCTCGACAGGTTTCGGGGGATAACTTTTGAAGGGA
Organism: Lutjanus erythropterus; assembly: GCF_056507025.1. Taxonomy (NCBI): domain Eukaryota; kingdom Metazoa; phylum Chordata; class Actinopteri; order Lutjaniformes; family Lutjanidae; genus Lutjanus; species Lutjanus erythropterus. The sequence continues at coordinate 33,662,347 of NC_139333.1, read as the reverse complement.
TGGTGGTAGAGACTTGAAACCAAGCTCTGCACCCCCATTTTCGGACATTCCGGATCCAACGGTGCCACCATCGAGTCTCTACGAGGTCGGGAAGTGGGTCAACCAGAACCTCGAGTACTCTGGTGCATACCTCGACAGGTTTCGGGGGATAACTTTTGAAGGGATGGTGGTAGAGACTTGAAACCAAGCTCTGCACCCCCATTTTCGGACATTCCGGATCCAACGGTGCCACCCTCGCGTCTCTACGAGGTCGGGAAGTGGGTCAACCAGAACCTTGAAGACTCTGGTGCATACCTCGACGGGTTTTTGGAGGATAACGTTTGAAGGAAAGGTGGTAGAGACGTGAAACTAAGCTCTGCACCCCCATTTTTGGACATTCCGGATCCAAGGGTACCACCATCGAGTCTCTACAAGGTTGGGAAGTGGGTCAACTAGAACCTCGAGGACTCTGGTGCATACCTGGACGGGTTTTTGTGGAATAACTTTTGAAGTGAATGTGGTACAGACTTGAAAGCAGGCTCTGCACCCCCATAACTTTGTCTGCACACACACACACACACACACACACACACCCACACCCACAACACACATACACACACACACAAGTGAACACATCAGAATGTTAGGTGGCTGTGATGTCATCAAAGGCAACGTGATGACGTCACAGACACTGTGCTTTGATCTAGCATGGGCTCTGTGATGCCATCAGTGTTAGGTTATAACCCTAGCACCATGTCATTATCATACCTCCACTGGTTTTCGGGGGATAACTTTTGAAGGGATGGTGGTAGAGACTTGAAACCAAGCTCTGCACCCCCATTTTCGGACATTCCAGATCCAACGGTGCCACCCTCGAGTCTCTACGAGGTCGGGAAGTGGGTCAACCAGAACCTCGAGGACTCTGGTGCATACCTCGACAGGTTTTGGGGGATAACTTTTGAAGGGATGGTGGTAGAGACTTGAAACCAAGCTCTGCACCCCCATTTTCGGACATTCCGGATCCAACGGTGCCACCCTGGAGTCTCTACGAGGTCGGGAAGTGGGTCAACCAGAACCTCGAGGACTCTGGTGCATACCTCGACAGGTTTCGGGGGCTAACTTTTGAAGGGATGGTGGTAGAGACTTGAAACCAAGCTCTGCACCCCCATTTCTGGACATTCCGGATCCAACGGTGCCACCCTCGCGTCTCTACGAGGTCGGGAAGTGGGTCAACCAGAACCTTGAAGACTCTGGTGCATACCTCGACGGGTTTTTGGAGGATAACGTTTGAAGGAAAGGTGGTAGAGACGTGAAACTAAGCTCTGCACCCCCATTTTTGGACATTCCGGATCCAAGGGTACCACCATCGAGTCTCTACAAGGTTGGGAAGTGGGTCAACTAGAACCTCGAGGACTCTGGTGCATACCTGGACGGGTTTTTGTGGAATAACTTTTGAAGTGAATGTGGTACAGACTTGAAAGCAGGCTCTGCACCCCCATAACTTTGTCTGCACACACACACACACACACACACACACACACACACCCACAACACACATACACACACACACACAAGTGAACACATCAGAATGTTAGGTGGCTGTGATGTCATCAAAGGCAACGTGATGACGTCACAGACACTGTGCTTTGATCTAGCATGGGCTCTGTGATGCCATCAGTGTTAGGTTATAACCCTAGCACCATGTCATTATCATACCTCCACTGGTTTTCGGGGGATAACTTTTGAAGGGATGGTGGTAGAGACTTGAAACCAAGCTCTGCACCCCCATTTTCGGACATTCCGGATCCAACGGTGCCACCCTCGAGTCTCTACGAGGTCGGGAAGTGGGTCAACTAGAACCTCGAGGACTCTGGTGCATACCTCGACAGGTTTCGGGGGATAACTTTTGAAGGGATGGTGGTAGAGACTTGAAACCAAGCTCTGCACCCCCATTTTCGGACATTCCGGATCCAGCGGTGCCACCCTGGAGTCTCTACGACGTCGGGAAGTGGGTCAACCAGAACCTCGAGTACTCTGGTGCATACCTCGACAGGTTTCGGGGGATAACTTTTGAAGGGATGGTGGTAGAGACTTGAAACCAAGCTCTGCACCCCCATTTTCGGACATTCCGGATCCAACGGTGCCACCCTCCCGTCTCTACGAGGTCGGGAAGTGGGTCAACCAGAACCTTGAGGACTCTGGTGCATACCTCGACGGGTTTTTGGAGGATAACGTTTGAAGGAAAGGTGGTAGAGACGTGAAACTAAGCTCTGCACCCCCATTTTTGGACATTCCGGATCCAAGGGTACCACCATCGAGTCTCTACAAGGTTGGGAAGTGGGTCAACTAGAACCTCGAGGACTCTGGTGCATACCTGGACGGGTTTTTGTGGAATAACTTTTGAAGTGAATGTGGTACAGACTTGAAAGCAGGCTCTGCACCCCATAACTTTGTCTGCACACACACACACACACACACACACACACACACCCACACCCACAACACACATACACACACACACAAGTGAACACATCAGAATGTTAGGTGGCTGTGATGTCATCAAAGGCAACGTGATGACGTCACAGACACTGTGCTTTGATCTAGCATGGGCTCTGTGATGCCATCAGTGTTAGGTTATAACCCTAGCACCATGTCATTATCATACCTCCACTGGTTTTCGGGGGATAACTTTTGAAGGGATGGTGGTAGAGACTTGAAACCAAGCTCTGCACCCCCATTTTCGGACATTCCGGATCCAACGGTGCCACCCTCGAGTCTCTACGAGGTCGGGAAGTGGGTCAACCAGAACCTCGAGGACTCTGGTGCATACCTCGACAGGTTTTGGGGGATAACTTTTGAAGGGATGGTGGTAGAGACTTGAAACCAAGCTCTGCACCCCCATTTTCGGACATTCCGGATCCAACGGTGCCACCCTGGAGTCTCTACGAGGTCGGGAAGTGGGTCAACCAGAACCTCGAGGACTCTGGTGCATACCTCGACAGGTTTCGGGGGCTAACTTTTGAAGGGATGGTGGTAGAGACTTGAAACCAAGCTCTGCACCCCCATTTCTGGACATTCCGGATCCAACGGTGCCACCCTCGCGTCTCTACGAGGTCGGGAAGTGGGTCAACCAGAACCTTGAAGACTCTGGTGCATACCTCGACGGGTTTTTGGAGGATAACGTTTGAAGGAAAGGTGGTAGAGACGTGAAACTAAGCTCTGCACCCCCATTTTTGGACATTCCGGATCCAAGGGTACCACCATCGAGTCTCTACAAGGTTGGGAAGTGGGTCAACTAGAACCTCGAGGACTCTGGTGCATACCTGGACGGGTTTTTGTGGAATAACTTTTGAAGTGAATGTGGTACAGACTTGAAAGCAGGCTCTGCACCCCCATAACTTTGTCTGCACACACACACACACACACACACACACACACACACCCACAACACACATACACACACACACACAAGTGAACACATCAGAATGTTAGGTGGCTGTGATGTCATCAAAGGCAACGTGATGACGTCACAGACACTGTGCTTTGATCTAGCATGGGCTCTGTGATGCCATCAGTGTTAGGTTATAACCCTAGCACCATGTCATTATCATACCTCCACTGGTTTTCGGGGGATAACTTTTGAAGGGATGGTGGTAGAGACTTGAAACCAAGCTCTGCACCCCCATTTTCGGACATTCCGGATCCAACGGTGCCACCCTCGAGTCTCTACGAGGTCGGGAAGTGGGTCAACTAGAACCTCGAGGACTCTGGTGCATACCTCGACAGGTTTCGGGGGATAACTTTTGAAGGGATGGTGGTAGAGACTTGAAACCAAGCTCTGCACCCCCATTTTCGGACATTCCGGATCCAGCGGTGCCACCCTGGAGTCTCTACGACGTCGGGAAGTGGGTCAACCAGAACCTCGAGTACTCTGGTGCATACCTCGACAGGTTTCGGGGGATAACTTTTGAAGGGATGGTGGTAGAGACTTGAAACCAAGCTCTGCACCCCCATTTTCGGACATTCCGGATCCAACGGTGCCACCCTCCCGTCTCTACGAGGTCGGGAAGTGGGTCAACCAGAACCTTGAGGACTCTGGTGCATACCTCGACGGGTTTTTGGAGGATAACGTTTGAAGGAAAGGTGGTAGAGACGTGAAACTAAGCTCTGCACCCCCATTTTTGGACATTCCGGATCCAAGGGTACCACCATCGAGTCTCTACAAGGTTGGGAAGTGGGTCAACTAGAACCTCGAGGACTCTGGTGCATACCTGGACGGGTTTTTGTGGAATAACTTTTGAAGTGAATGTGGTACAGACTTGAAAGCAGGCTCTGCACCCCCATAACTTTGTCTGCACACACACACACACACACACACACACACACACCCACACCCACAACACACATACACACACACACAAGTGAACACATCAGAATGTTAGGTGGCTGTGATGTCATCAAAGGCAACGTGATGACGTCACAGACACTGTGCTTTGATCTAGCATGGGCTCTGTGATGCCATCAGTGTTAGGTTATAACCCTAGCACCATGTCATTATCATACCTCCACTGGTTTTCGGGGGATAACTTTTGAAGGGATGGTGGTAGAGACTTGAAACCAAGCTCTGCACCCCCATTTTCGGACATTCCGGATCCAACGGTGCCACCCTCGAGTCTCTACGAGGTCGGGAAGTGGGTCAACCAGAAACTCGAGGACTCTGGTGCATACCTCGACAGGTTTCGGGGGATAACTTTTGAAGGGATGGTGGTAGAGACTTGAAACCAAGCTCTGCACCCCCATTTTCGGACATTCCGGATCCAACGGTGCCACCCTCGAGTCTCTACGAGGTCGGGAAGTGGGTCAACCAGAACCTCGAGGACTCTGGTGCATACCTCGACTGGTTTTGGGGGATAACTTTTGAAGGGATGGTGGTAGAGACTTGAAACCAAGCTCTGCACCCCCATTTTCGGACATTCCGGATCCAACGGTGCCACCCTGGAGTCTCTACGAGGTCGGGAAGTGGGTCAACCAGAACCTCGAGGACTCTGGTGCATACCTCGACAGGTTTCGGGGGCTAACTTTTGAAGGGATGGTGGTAGAGACTTGAAACCAAGCTCTGCACCCCCATTTCTGGACATTCCGGATCCAACGGTGCCACCCTCGCGTCTCTACGAGGTCGGGAAGTGGGTCAACCAGAACCTTGAAGACTCTGGTGCATACCTCGACGGGTTTTTGGAGGATAACGTTTGAAGGAAAGGTGGTAGAGACGTGAAACTAAGCTCTGCACCCCCATTTTTGGACATTCCGGATCCAAGGGTACCACCATCGAGTCTCTACAAGGTTGGGAAGTGGGTCAACTAGAACCTCGAGGACTCTGGTGCATACCTGGACGGGTTTTTGTGGAATAACTTTTGAAGTGAATGTGGTACAGACTTGAAAGCAGGCTCTGCACCCCCATAACTTTGTCTGCACACACACACACACACACACACACACACACACACCCACAACACACATACACACACACACACAAGTGAACACATCAGAATGTTAGGTGGCTGTGATGTCATCAAAGGCAACGTGATGACGTCACAGACACTGTGCTTTGATCTAGCATGGGCTCTGTGATGCCATCAGTGTTAGGTTATAACCCTAGCACCATGTCATTATCATACCTCCACTGGTTTTCGGGGGATAACTTTTGAAGGGATGGTGGTAGAGACTTGAAACCAAGCTCTGCACCCCCATTTTCGGACATTCCGGATCCAACGGTGCCACCCTCGAGTCTCTACGAGGTCGGGAAGTGGGTCAACTAGAACCTCGAGGACTCTGGTGCATACCTCGACAGGTTTCGGGGGATAACTTTTGAAGGGATGGTGGTAGAGACTTGAAACCAAGCTCTGCACCCCCATTTTCGGACATTCCGGATCCAGCGGTGCCACCCTGGAGTCTCTACGACGTCGGGAAGTGGGTCAACCAGAACCTCGAGTACTCTGGTGCATACCTCGACAGGTTTCGGGGGATAACTTTTGAAGGGATGGTGGTAGAGACTTGAAACCAAGCTCTGCACCCCCATTTTCGGACATTCCGGATCCAACGGTGCCACCCTCCCGTCTCTACGAGGTCGGGAAGTGGGTCAACCAGAACCTTGAGGACTCTGGTGCATACCTCGACGGGTTTTTGGAGGATAACGTTTGAAGGAAAGGTGGTAGAGACGTGAAACTAAGCTCTGCACCCCCATTTTTGGACATTCCGGATCCAAGGGTACCACCATCGAGTCTCTACAAGGTTGGGAAGTGGGTCAACTAGAACCTCGAGGACTCTGGTGCATACCTGGACGGGTTTTTGTGGAATAACTTTTGAAGTGAATGTGGTACAGACTTGAAAGCAGGCTCTGCACCCCCATAACTTTGTCTGCACACACACACACACACACACACACACACACACCCACACCCACAACACACATACACACACACACAAGTGAACACATCAGAATGTTAGGTGGCTGTGATGTCATCAAAGGCAACGTGATGACGTCACAGACACTGTGCTTTGATCTAGCATGGGCTCTGTGATGCCATCAGTGTTAGGTTATAACCCTAGCACCATGTCATTATCATACCTCCACTGGTTTTCGGGGGATAACTTTTGAAGGGATGGTGGTAGAGACTTGAAACCAAGCTCTGCACCCCCATTTTCGGACATTCCGGATCCAACGGTGCCACCCTCGAGTCTCTACGAGGTCGGGAAGTGGGTCAACCAGAAACTCGAGGACTCTGGTGCATACCTCGACAGGTTTCGGGGGATAACTTTTGAAGGGATGGTGGTAGAGACTTGAAACCAAGCTCTGCACCCCCATTTTCGGACATTCCGGATCCAACGGTGCCACCATCGAGTCTCTACGAGGTCGGGAAGTGGGTCAACCAGAACCTCGAGTACTCTGGTGCATACCTCGACAGGTTTCGGGGGCTAACTTTTGAAGGGATGGTGGTAGAGACTTGAAACCAAGCTCTGCACCCCCATTTTCGGACATTCCGGATCCAACGGTGCCACCCTCGCGTCTCTACGAGGTCGGGAAGTGGGTCAACCAGAACCTTGAAGACTCTGGTGCATACCTCGACGGGTTTTTGGAGGATAACGTTTGAAGGAAAGGTGGTAGAGACGTGAAACTAAGCTCTGCACCCCCATTTTTGGACATTCCGGATCCAAGGGTACCACCATCGAGTCTCTACAAGGTTGGGAAGTGGGTCAACTAGAACCTCGAGGACTCTGGTGCATACCTGGACGGGTTTTTGTGGAATAACTTTTGAAGTGAATGTGGTACAGACTTGAAAGCAGGCTCTGCACCCCCATAACTTTGTCTGCACACACACACACACACACACACACACACACACACCCACAACACACATACACACACACACACAAGTGAACACATCAGAATGTTAGGTGGCTGTGATGTCATCAAAGGCAACGTGATGACGTCACAGACACTGTGCTTTGATCTAGCATGGGCTCTGTGATGCCATCAGTGTTAGGTTATAACCCTAGCACCATGTCATTATCATACCTCCACTGGTTTTCGGGGGATAACTTTTGAAGGGATGGTGGTAGAGACTTGAAACCAAGCTCTGCACCCCCATTTTCGGACATTCCGGATCCAACGGTGCCACCCTCGAGTCTCTACGAGGTCGGGAAGTGGGTCAACTAGAACCTCGAGGACTCTGGTGCATACCTCGACAGGTTTCGGGGGATAACTTTTGAAGGGATGGTGGTAGAGACTTGAAACCAAGCTCTGCACCCCCATTTTCGGACATTCCGGATCCAGCGGTGCCACCCTGGAGTCTCTACGACGTCGGGAAGTGGGTCAACCAGAACCTCGAGTACTCTGGTGCATACCTCGACAGGTTTCGGGGGATAACTTTTGAAGGGATGGTGGTAGAGACTTGAAACCAAGCTCTGCACCCCCATTTTCGGACATTCCGGATCCAACGGTGCCACCCTCCCGTCTCTACGAGGTCGGGAAGTGGGTCAACCAGAACCTTGAGGACTCTGGTGCATACCTCGACGGGTTTTTGGAGGATAACGTTTGAAGGAAAGGTGGTAGAGACGTGAAACTAAGCTCTGCACCCCCATTTTTGGACATTCCGGATCCAAGGGTACCACCATCGAGTCTCTACAAGGTTGGGAAGTGGGTCAACTAGAACCTCGAGGACTCTGGTGCATACCTGGACGGGTTTTTGTGGAATAACTTTTGAAGTGAATGTGGTACAGACTTGAAAGCAGGCTCTGCACCCCCATAACTTTGTCTGCACACACACACACACACACACACACACACACACCCACACCCACAACACACATACACACACACACAAGTGAACACATCAGAATGTTAGGTGGCTGTGATGTCATCAAAGGCAACGTGATGACGTCACAGACACTGTGCTTTGATCTAGCATGGGCTCTGTGATGCCATCAGTGTTAGGTTATAACCCTAGCACCATGTCATTATCATACCTCCACTGGTTTTCGGGGGATAACTTTTGAAGGGATGGTGGTAGAGACTTGAAACCAAGCTCTGCACCCCCATTTTCGGACATTCCGGATCCAACGGTGCCACCCTCGAGTCTCTACGAGGTCGGGAAGTGGGTCAACCAGAAACTCAAGGACTCTGGTGCATACCTCGACAGGTTTCGGGGGATAACTTTTGAAGGGATGGTGGTAGAGACTTGAAACCAAGCTCTGCACCCCCATTTTCGGACATTCCGGATCCAACGGTGCCACCATCGAGTCTCTACGAGGTCGGGAAGTGGGTCAACCAGAACCTTGAAGACTCTGGTGCATACCTCGACGGGTTTTTGGAGGATAACGTTTGAAGGAAAGGTGGTAGAGACGTGAAACTAAGCTCTGCACCCCCATTTTTGGACATTCCGGATCCAAGGGTACCACCATCGAGTCTCTACAAGGTTGGGAAGTGGGTCAACTAGAACCTCGAGGACTCTGGTGCATACCTGGACGGGTTTTTGTGGAATAACTTTTGAAGTGAATGTGGTACAGACTTGAAAGCAGGCTCTGCACCCCCATAACTTTGTCTGCACACACACACACACACACACACACACACCCACAACACACATACACACACACACACAAGTGAACACATCAGAATGTTAGGTGGCTGTGATGTCATCAAAGGCAACGTGATGACGTCACAGACACTGTGCTTTGATCTAGCATGGGCTCTGTGATGCCATCAGTGTTAGGTTATAACCCTAGCACCATGTCATTATCATACCTCCACTGGTTTTCGGGGGATAACTTTTGAAGGGATGGTGGTAGAGACTTGAAACCAAGCTCTGCACCCCCATTTTCGGACATTCCGGATCCAACGGTGCCACCCTCGAGTCTCTACGAGGTCGGGAAGTGGGTCAACTAGAACCTCGAGGACTCTGGTGCATACCTCGACAGGTTTCGGGGGATAACTTTTGAAGGGATGGTGGTAGAGACTTGAAACCAAGCTCTGCACCCCCATTTTCGGACATTCCGGATCCAGCGGTGCCACCCTGGAGTCTCTACGACGTCGGGAAGTGGGTCAACCAGAACCTCGAGTACTCTGGTGCATACCTCGACAGGTTTCGGGGGATAACTTTTGAAGGGATGGTGGTAGAGACTTGAAACCAAGCTCTGCACCCCCATTTTCGGACATTCCGGATCCAACGGTGCCACCCTCCCGTCTCTACGAGGTCGGGAAGTGGGTCAACCAGAACCTTGAGGACTCTGGTGCATACCTCGACGGGTTTTTGGAGGATAACGTTTGAAGGAAAGGTGGTAGAGACGTGAAACTAAGCTCTGCACCCCCATTTTTGGACATTCCGGATCCAAGGGTACCACCATCGAGTCTCTACAAGGTTGGGAAGTGGGTCAACTAGAACCTCGAGGACTCTGGTGCATACCTGGACGGGTTTTTGTGGAATAACTTTTGAAGTGAATGTGGTACAGACGTGAAAGCAGGCTCTGCACCCCCATAACTTTGTCTGCACACACACACACACACACACACACACACACACCCACACCCACAACACACATACACACACACACAAGTGAACACATCAGAATGTTAGGTGGCTGTGATGTCATCAAAGGCAACGTGATGACGTCACAGACACTGTGCTTTGATCTAGCATGGGCTCTGTGATGCCATCAGTGTTAGGTTATAACCCTAGCACCATGTCATTATCATACCTCCACTGGTTTTCGGGGGATAACTTTTGAAGGGATGGTGGTAGAGACTTGAAACCAAGCTCTGCACCCCCATTTTCGGACATTCCGGATCCAACGGTGCCACCCTCGAGTCTCTACGAGGTCGGGAAGTGGGTCAACCAGAAACTCGAGGACTCTGGTGCATACCTCGACAGGTTTCGGGGGATAACTTTTGAAGGGATGGTGGTAGAGACTTGAAACCAAGCTCTGCACCCCCATTTTTGGACATTCCGGATCCAACGGTGCCACCCTGGAGTCTCTACGAGGTCGGGAAGTGGGTCAACCAGAACCTCGAGGACTCTGGTGCATACCTCGACAGGTTTCGGGGGCTAACTTTTGAAGGGATGGTGGTAGAGACTTGAAACCAAGCTCTGCACCCCCATTTCTGGACATTCCGGATCCAACGGTGCCACCCTCGCGTCTCTACGAGGTCGGGAAGTGGGTCAACCAGAACCTTGAAGACTCTGGTGCATACCTCGACGGGTTTTTGGAGGATAACGTTTGAAGGAAAGGTGGTAGAGACGTGAAACTAAGCTCTGCACCCCCATTTTTGGACATTCCGGATCCAAGGGTACCACCATCGAGTCTCTACAAGGTTGGGAAGTGGGTCAACTAGAACCTCGAGGACTCTGGTGCATACCTGGACGGGTTTTTGTGGAATAACTTTTGAAGTGAATGTGGTACAGACTTGAAAGCAGGCTCTGCACCCCCATAACTTTGTCTGCACACACACACACACACACACACACACACACACACCCACAACACACATACACACACACACACAAGTGAACACATCAGAATGTTAGGTGGCTGTGATGTCATCAAAGGCAACGTGATGACGTCACAGACACTGTGCTTTGATCTAGCATGGGCTCTGTGATGCCATCAGTGTTAGGTTATAACCCTAGCACCATGTCATTATCATACCTCCACTGGTTTTCGGGGGATAACTTTTGAAGGGATGGTGGTAGAGACTTGAAACCAAGCTCTGCACCCCCATTTTCGGACATTCCGGATCCAACGGTGCCACCCTCGAGTCTCTACGAGGTCGGGAAGTGGGTCAACCAGAAACTCGAGGACTCTGGTGCATACCTCGACAGGTTTCGGGGGATAACTTTTGAAGGGATGGTGGTAGAGACTTGAAACCAAGCTCTGCACCCCCATTTTCGGACATTCCGGATCCAACGGTGCCACCATCGAGTCTCTACGAGGTCGGGAAGTGGGTCAACCAGAACCTCGAGTACTCTGGTGCATACCTCGACAGGTTTCGGGGGATAACTTTTGAAGGGATGGTGGTAGAGACTTGAAACCAAGCTCTGCACCCCCATTTTCGGACATTCCGGATCCAACGGTGCCACCCTCGCGTCTCTACGAGGTCGGGAAGTGGGTCAACCAGAACCTTGAAGACTCTGGTGCATACCTCGACGGGTTTTTGGAGGATAACGTTTGAAGGAAAGGTGGTAGAGACGTGAAACTAAGCTCTGCACCCCCATTTTTGGACATTCCGGATCCAAGGGTACCACCATCGAGTCTCTACAAGGTTGGGAAGTGGGTCAACTAGAACCTCGAGGACTCTGGTGCATACCTCGACGGGTTTTTGTGGAATAACTTTTGAAGTGAATGTGGTACAGACTTGAAAGCAGGCTCTGCACCCCCATAACTTTGTCTGCACACACACACACACACACACACACACACACACCCACACCCACAACACACATACACACACACACAAGTGAACACATCAGAATGTTAGGTGGCTGTGATGTCATCAAAGGCAACGTGATGACGTCACAGACACTGTGCTTTGATCTAGCATTGGCTCTGTGATGCCATCAGTGTTAGGTTATAACCCTAGCACCATGTCATTATCATACCTCCACTGGTTTTCGGGGGATAACTTTTGAAGGGATGGTGGTAGAGACTTGAAACCAAGCTCTGCACCCCCATTTTCGGACATTCCGGATCCAACGGTGCCACCCTCGAGTCTCTACGAGGTCGGGAAGTGGGTCAACCAGAAACTCGAGGACTCTGGTGCATACCTCGACAGGTTTCGGGGGATAACTTTTGAAGGGATGGTGGTAGAGACTTGAAACCAAGCTCTGCACCCCCATTTTCGGACATTCCGGATCCAACGGTGCCACCATCGAGTCTCTACGAGGTCGGGAAGTGGGTCAACCAGAACCTCGAGGACTCTGGTGCATACCTCGACAGGTTTCGGGGGATAACTTTTGAAGGGATGGTGGTAGAGACTTGAAACCAAGCTCTGCACCCCCATTTTCGGACATTCCGGATCCAACGGTGCCACCATCGAGTCTCTACGATGTCGGTAAGTGGGTCAACCAGAACCTCGAGGACTCTGGTGCATACCTCGACAGGTTTCGGGGGCTAACTTTTGAAGGGATGGTGGTAGAGACTTGAAACCAAGCTCTGCACCCCCATTTCTGGACATTCCGGATCCAACGGTGCCACCCTCGCGTCTCTACGAGGTCGGGAAGTGGGTCAACCAGAACCTTGAAGACTCTGGTGCATACCTCGACGGGTTTTTGGAGGATAACGTTTGAAGGAAAGGTGGTAGAGACGTGAAACTAAGCTCTGCACCCCCATTTTTGGACATTCCGGATCCAAGGGTACCACCATCGAGTCTCTACAAGGTTGGGAAGTGGGTCAACTAGAACCTCGAGGACTCTGGTGCATACCTGGACGGGTTTTTGTGGAATAACTTTTGAAGTGAATGTGGTACAGACTTGAAAGCAGGCTCTGCACCCCCATAACTTTGTCTGCACACACACACACACACACACACACACACACACACCCACAACACACATACACACACACACACAAGTGAACACATCAGAATGTTAGGTGGCTGTGATGTCATCAAAGGCAACGTGATGACGTCACAGACACTGTGCTTTGATCTAGCATGGGCTCTGTGATGCCATCAGTGTTAGGTTATAACCCTAGCACCATGTCATTATCATACCTCCACTGGTTTTCGGGGGATAACTTTTGAAGGGATGGTGGTAGAGACTTGAAACCAAGCTCTGCACCCCCATTTTCGGACATTCCGGATCCAACGGTGCCACCCTCGAGTCTCTACGAGGTCGGGAAGTGGGTCAACTAGAACCTCGAGGACTCTGGTGCATACCTCGACAGGTTTCGGGGGATAACTTTTGAAGGGATGGTGGTAGAGACTTGAAACCAAGCTCTGCACCCCCATTTTCGGACATTCCGGATCCAGCGGTGCCACCCTGGAGTCTCTACGACGTCGGGAAGTGGGTCAACCAGAACCTCGAGTACTCTGGTGCATACCTCGACAGGTTTCGGGGGATAACTTTTGAAGGGATGGTGGTAGAGACTTGAAACCAAGCTCTGCACCCCCATTTTCGGACATTCCGGATCCAACGGTGCCACCCTCCCGTCTCTACGAGGTCGGGAAGTGGGTCAACCAGAACCTTGAGGACTCTGGTGCATACCTCGACGGGTTTTTGGAGGATAACGTTTGAAGGAAAGGTGGTAGAGACGTGAAACTAAGCTCTGCACCCCCATTTTTGGACATTCCGGATCCAAGGGTACCACCATCGAGTCTCTACAAGGTTGGGAAGTGGGTCAACTAGAACCTCGAGGACTCTGGTGCATACCTGGACGGGTTTTTGTGGAATAACTTTTGAAGTGAATGTGGTACAGACTTGAAAGCAGGCTCTGCACCCCCATAACTTTGTCTGCACACACACACACACACACACACACACACACACCCACACCCACAACACACATACACACACACACAAGTGAACACATCAGAATGTTAGGTGGCTGTGATGTCATCAAAGGCAACGTGATGACGTCACAGACACTGTGCTTTGATCTAGCATGGGCTCTGTGATGCCATCAGTGTTAGGTTATAACCCTAGCACCATGTCATTATCATACCTCCACTGGTTTTCGGGGGATAACTTTTGAAGGGATGGTGGTAGAGACTTGAAACCAAGCTCTGCACCCCCATTTTCGGACATTCCGGATCCAACGGTGCCACCCTCGAGTCTCTACGAGGTCGGGAAGTGGGTCAACCAGAACCTCGAGGACTCTGGTGCATACCTCGACAGGTTTTGGGGGATAACTTTTGAAGGGATGGTGGTAGAGACTTGAAACCAAGCTCTGCACCCCCATTTTCGGACATTCCGGATCCAACGGTGCCACCCTGGAGTCTCTACGAGGTCGGGAAGTGGGTCAACCAGAACCTCGAGGACTCTGGTGCATACCTCGACAGGTTTCGGGGGCTAACTTTTGAAGGGATGGTGGTAGAGACTTGAAACCAAGCTCTGCACCCCCATTTCTGGACATTCCGGATCCAACGGTGCCACCCTCGCGTCTCTACGAGGTCGGGAAGTGGGTCAACCAGAACCTTGAAGACTCTGGTGCATACCTCGACGGGTTTTTGGAGGATAACGTTTGAAGGAAAGGTGGTAGAGACGTGAAACTAAGCTCTGCACCCCCATTTTTGGACATTCCGGATCCAAGGGTACCACCATCGAGTCTCTACAAGGTTGGGAAGTGGGTCAACTAGAACCTCGAGGACTCTGGTGCATACCTGGACGGGTTTTTGTGGAATAACTTTTGAAGTGAATGTGGTACAGACTTGAAAGCAGGCTCTGCACCCCCATAACTTTGTCTGCACACACACACACACACACACACACACACACACACCCACAACACACATACACACACACACACAAGTGAACACATCAGAATGTTAGGTGGCTGTGATGTCATCAAAGGCAACGTGATGACGTCACAGACACTGTGCTTTGATCTAGCATGGGCTCTGTGATGCCATCAGTGTTAGGTTATAACCCTAGCACCATGTCATTATCATACCTCCACTGGTTTTCGGGGGATAACTTTTGAAGGGATGGTGGTAGAGACTTGAAACCAAGCTCTGCACCCCCATTTTCGGACATTCCGGATCCAACGGTGCCACCCTCGAGTCTCTACGAGGTCGGGAAGTGGGTCAACCAGAACCTCGAGGACTCTGGTGCATACCTCGACAGGTTTTGGGGGATAACTTTTGAAGGGATGGTGGTAGAGACTTGAAACCAAGCTCTGCACCCCCATTTTCGGACATTCCGGATCCAACGGTGCCACCCTGGAGTCTCTACGAGGTCGGGAAGTGGGTCAACCAGAACCTCGAGGACTCTGGTGCATACCTCGACAGGTTTCGGGGGCTAACTTTTGAAGGGATGGTGGTAGAGACTTGAAACCAAGCTCTGCACCCCCATTTCTGGACATTCCGGATCCAACGGTGCCACCCTCGCGTCTCTACGAGGTCGGGAAGTGGGTCAACCAGAACCTTGAAGACTCTGGTGCATACCTCGACGGGTTTTTGGAGGATAACGTTTGAAGGAAAGGTGGTAGAGACGTGAAACTAAGCTCTGCACCCCCATTTTTGGACATTCCGGATCCAAGGGTACCACCATCGAGTCTCTACAAGGTTGGGAAGTGGGTCAACTAGAACCTCGAGGACTCTGGTGCATACCTGGACGGGTTTTTGTGGAATAACTTTTGAAGTGAATGTGGTACAGACTTGAAAGCAGGCTCTGCACCCCCATAACTTTGTCTGCACACACACACACACACACACACACACACACACACCCACAACACACATACACACACACACACAAGTGAACACATCAGAATGTTAGGTGGCTGTGATGTCATCAAAGGCAACGTGATGACGTCACAGACACTGTGCTTTGATCTAGCATGGGCTCTGTGATGCCATCAGTGTTAGGTTATAACCCTAGCACCATGTCATTATCATACCTCCACTGGTTTTCGGGGGATAACTTTTGAAGGGATGGTGGTAGAGACTTGAAACCAAGCTCTGCACCCCCATTTTCGGACATTCCGGATCCAACGGTGCCACCCTCGAGTCTCTACGAGGTCGGGAAGTGGGTCAACTAGAACCTCGAGGACTCTGGTGCATACCTCGACAGGTTTCGGGGGATAACTTTTGAAGGGATGGTGGTAGAGACTTGAAACCAAGCTCTGCACCCCCATTTTCGGACATTCCGGATCCAGCGGTGCCACCCTGGAGTCTCTACGACGTCGGGAAGTGGGTCAACCAGAACCTCGAGTACTCTGGTGCATACCTCGACAGGTTTCGGGGGATAACTTTTGAAGGGATGGTGGTAGAGACTTGAAACCAAGCTCTGCACCCCCATTTTCGGACATTCCGGATCCAACGGTGCCACCCTCCCGTCTCTACGAGGTCGGGAAGTGGGTCAACCAGAACCTTGAGGACTCTGGTGCATACCTCGACGGGTTTTTGGAGGATAACGTTTGAAGGAAAGGTGGTAGAGACGTGAAACTAAGCTCTGCACCCCCATTTTTGGACATTCCGGATCCAAGGGTACCACCATCGAGTCTCTACAAGGTTGGGAAGTGGGTCAACTAGAACCTCGAGGACTCTGGTGCATACCTGGACGGGTTTTTGTGGAATAACTTTTGAAGTGAATGTGGTACAGACTTGAAAGCAGGCTCTGCACCCCCATAACTTTGTCTGCACACACACACACACACACACACACACACACACCCACACCCACAACACACATACACACACACACAAGTGAACACATCAGAATGTTAGGTGGCTGTGATGTCATCAAAGGCAACGTGATGACGTCACAGACACTGTGCTTTGATCTAGCATGGGCTCTGTGATGCCATCAGTGTTAGGTTATAACCCTAGCACCATGTCATTATCATACCTCCACTGGTTTTCGGGGGATAACTTTTGAAGGGATGGTGGTAGAGACTTGAAACCAAGCTCTGCACCCCCATTTTCGGACATTCCGGATCCAACGGTGCCACCCTCGAGTCTCTACGAGGTCGGGAAGTGGGTCAACCAGAAACTCGAGGACTCTGGTGCATACCTCGACAGGTTTCGGGGGATAACTTTTGAAGGGATGGTGGTAGAGACTTGAAACCAAGCTCTGCACCCCCATTTTCGGACATTCCGGATCCAACGGTGCCACCATCGAGTCTCTACGAGGTCGGGAAGTGGGTCAACCAGAACCTCGAGTACTCTGGTGCATACCTCGACAGGTTTCGGGGGATAACTTTTGAAGGGATGGTGGTAGAGACTTGAAACCAAGCTCTGCACCCCCATTTTCGGACATTCCGGATCCAACGGTGCCACCCTCGCGTCTCTACGAGGTCGGGAAGTGGGTCAACCAGAACCTTGAAGACTCTGGTGCATACCTCGACGGGTTTTTGGAGGATAACGTTTGAAGGAAAGGTGGTAGAGACGTGAAACTAAGCTCTGCACCCCCATTTTTGGACATTCCGGATCCAAGGGTACCACCATCGAGTCTCTACAAGGTTGGGAAGTGGGTCAACTAGAACCTCGAGGACTCTGGTGCATACCTGGACGGGTTTTTGTGGAATAACTTTTGAAGTGAATGTGGTACAGACTTGAAAGCAGGCTCTGCACCCCCATAACTTTGTCTGCACACACACACACACACACACACACACACCCACAACACACATACACACACACACACAAGTGAACACATCAGAATGTTAGGTGGCTGTGATGTCATCAAAGGCAACGTGATGACGTCACAGACACTGTGCTTTGATCTAGCATGGGCTCTGTGATGCCATCAGTGTTAGGTTATAACCCTAGCACCATGTCATTATCATACCTCCACTGGTTTTCGGGGGATAACTTTTGAAGGGATGGTGGTAGAGACTTGAAACCAAGCTCTGCACCCCCATTTTCGGACATTCCGGATCCAACGGTGCCACCCTCGAGTCTCTACGACGTCGGGAAGTGGGTCAACTAGAACCTCGAGGACTCTGGTGCATACCTCGACAGGTTTCGGGGGATAACTTTTGAAGGGATGGTGGTAGAGACTTGAAACCAAGCTCTGCACCCCCATTTTCGGACATTCCGGATCCAGCGGTGCCACCCTGGAGTCTCTACGACGTCGGGAAGTGGGTCAACCAGAACCTCGAGTACTCTGGTGCATACCTCGACAGGTTTCGGGGGATAACTTTTGAAGGGATGGTGGTAGAGACTTGAAACCAAGCTCTGCACCCCCATTTTCGGACATTCCGGATCCAACGGTGCCACCCTCCCGTCTCTACGAGGTCGGGAAGTGGGTCAACCAGAACCTTGAGGACTCTGGTGCATACCTCGACGGGTTTTTGGAGGATAACGTTTGAAGGAAAGGTGGTAGAGACGTGAAACTAAGCTCTGCACCCCCATTTTTGGACATTCCGGATCCAAGGGTACCACCATCGAGTCTCTACAAGGTTGGGAAGTGGGTCAACTAGAACCTCGAGGACTCTGGTGCATACCTGGACGGGTTTTTGTGGAATAACTTTTGAAGTGAATGTGGTACAGACTTGAAAGCAGGCTCTGCACCCCCATAACTTTGTCTGCACACACACACACACACACACACACACACACCCACACCCACAACACACATACACACACACACAAGTGAACACATCAGAATGTTAGGTGGCTGTGATGTCATCAAAGGCAACGTGATGACGTCACAGACACTGTGCTTTGATCTAGCATGGGCTCTGTGATGCCATCAGTGTTAGGTTATAACCCTAGCACCATGTCATTATCATACCTCCACTGGTTTTCGGGGGATAACTTTTGAAGGGATGGTGGTAGAGACTTGAAACCAAGCTCTGCACCCCCATTTTCGGACATTCCGGATCCAACGGTGCCACCCTCGAGTCTCTACGAGGTCGGGAAGTGGGTCAACCAGAACCTCGAGGACTCTGGTGCATACCTCGACAGTTTTTGGGGGATAACTTTTGAAGGGATGGTGGTAGAGACTTGAAACCAAGCTCTGCACCCCCATTTTCGGACATTCCGGATCCAACGGTGCCACCCTGGAGTCTCTACGAGGTCGGGAAGTGGGTCAACCAGAACCTCGAGGACTCTGGTGCATACCTCGACAGGTTTCGGGGGCTAACTTTTGAAGGGATGGTGGTAGAGACTTGAAACCAAGCTCTGCACCCCCATTTCTGGACATTCCGGATCCAACGGTGCCACCCTCGCGTCTCTACGAGGTCGGGAAGTGGGTCAACCAGAACCTTGAAGACTCTGGTGCATACCTCGACGGGTTTTTGGAGGATAACGTTTGAAGGAAAGGTGGTAGAGACGTGAAACTAAGCTCTGCACCCCCATTTTTGGACATTCCGGATCCAAGGGTACCACCATCGAGTCTCTACAAGGTTGGGAAGTGGGTCAACTAGAACCTCGAGGACTCTGGTGCATACCTGGACGGGTTTTTGTGGAATAACTTTTGAAGTGAATGTGGTACAGACTTGAAAGCAGGCTCTGCACCCCCATAACTTTGTCTGCACACACACACACACACACACACACACACACACACCCACAACACACATACACACACACACACAAGTGAACACATCAGAATGTTAGGTGGCTGTGATGTCATCAAAGGCAACGTGATGACGTCACAGACACTGTGCTTTGATCTAGCATGGGCTCTGTGATGCCATCAGTGTTAGGTTATAACCCTAGCACCATGTCATTATCATACCTCCACTGGTTTTCGGGGGATAACTTTTGAAGGGATGGTGGTAGAGACTTGAAACCAAGCTCTGCACCCCCATTTTCGGACATTCCGGATCCAACGGTGCCACCCTCGAGTCTCTACGAGGTCGGGAAGTGGGTCAACCAGAAACTCGAGGACTCTGGTGCATACCTCGACAGGTTTCGGGGGATAACTTTTGAAGGGATGGTGGTAGAGACTTGAAACCAAGCTCTGCACCCCCATTTTCGGACATTCCGGATCCAACGGTGCCACCATCGAGTCTCTACGAGGTCGGGAAGTGGGTCAACCAGAACCTCGAGTACTCTGGTGCATACCTCGACAGGTTTCGGGGGCTATCTTTTGAAGGGATGGTGGTAGAGACTTGAAACCAAGCTCTGCACCCCCATTTCTGGACATTCCGGATCCAACGGTGCCACCCTCGCGTCTCTACGAGGTCGGGAAGTGGGTCAACCAGAACCTTGAAGACTCTGGTGCATACCTCGACGGGTTTTTGGAGGATAACGTTTGAAGGAAAGGTGGTAGAGACGTGAAACTAAGCTCTGCACCCCCATTTTTGGACATTCCGGATCCAAGGGTACCACCATCGAGTCTCTACAAGGTTGGGAAGTGGGTCAACTAGAACCTCGAGGACTCTGGTGCATACCTCGACGGGTTTTTGTGGAATAACTTTTGAAGTGAATGTGGTACAGACTTGAAAGCAGGCTCTGCACCCCCATAACTTTGTCTGCACACACACACACACACACACACACACACACCCACACCCACAACACACATACACACACACACAAGTGAACACATCAGAATGTTAGGTGGCTGTGATGTCATCAAAGGCAACGTGATGACGTCACAGACACTGTGCTTTGATCTAGCATTGGCTCTGTGATGCCATCAGTGTTAGGTTATAACCCTAGCACCATGTCATTATCATACCTCCACTGGTTTTCGGGGGATAACTTTTGAAGGGATGGTGGTAGAGACTTGAAACCAAGCTCTGCACCCCCATTTTCGGACATTCCGGATCCAACGGTGCCACCCTCGAGTCTCTACGAGGTCGGGAAGTGGGTCAACCAGAAACTCGAGGACTCTGGTGCATACCTCGACAGGTTTCGGGGGATAACTTTTGAAGGGATGGTGGTAGAGACTTGAAACCAAGCTCTGCACCCCCATTTTCGGACATTCCGGATCCAACGGTGCCACCATCGAGTCTCTACGAGGTCGGGAAGTGGGTCAACCAGAACCTCGAGTACTCTGGTGCATACCTCGACAGGTTTCGGGGGCTAACTTTTGAAGGGATGGTGGTAGAGACTTGAAACCAAGCTCTGCACCCCCATTTTCGGACATTCCGGATCCAACGGTGCCACCCTCGCGTCTCTACGAGGTCGGGAAGTGGGTCAACCAGAACCTTGAAGACTCTGGTGCATACCTCGACGGGTTTTTGGAGGATAACGTTTGAAGGAAAGGTGGTAGAGACGTGAAACTAAGCTCTGCACCCCCATTTTTGGACATTCCGGATCCAAGGGTACCACCATCGAGTCTCTACAAGGTTGGGAAGTGGGTCAACTAGAACCTCGAGGACTCTGGTGCATACCTGGACGGGTTTTTGTGGAATAACTTTTGAAGTGAATGTGGTACAGACTTGAAAGCAGGCTCTGCACCCCCATAACTTTGTCTGCACACACACACACACACACACACACACACCCACAACACACATACACACACACACACAAGTGAACACATCAGAATGTTAGGTGGCTGTGATGTCATCAAAGGCAACGTGATGACGTCACAGACACTGTGCTTTGATCTAGCATGGGCTCTGTGATGCCATCAGTGTTAGGTTATAACCCTAGCACCATGTCATTATCATACCTCCACTGGTTTTCGGGGGATAACTTTTGAAGGGATGGTGGTAGAGACTTGAAACCAAGCTCTGCACCCCCATTTTCGGACATTCCGGATCCAACGGTGCCACCCTCGAGTCTCTACGAGGTCGGGAAGTGGGTCAACTAGAACCTCGAGGACTCTGGTGCATACCTCGACAGGTTTCGGGGGATAACTTTTGAAGGGATGGTGGTAGAGACTTGAAACCAAGCTCTGCACCCCCATTTTCGGACATTCCGGATCCAGCGGTGCCACCCTGGAGTCTCTACGACGTCGGGAAGTGGGTCAACCAGAACCTCGAGTACTCTGGTGCATACCTCGACAGGTTTCGGGGGATAACTTTTGAAGGGATGGTGGTAGAGACTTGAAACCAAGCTCTGCACCCCCATTTTCGGACATTCCGGATCCAACGGTGCCACCCTCCCGTCTCTACGAGGTCGGGAAGTGGGTCAACCAGAACCTTGAGGACTCTGGTGCATACCTCGACGGGTTTTTGGAGGATAACGTTTGAAGGAAAGGTGGTAGAGACGTGAAACTAAGCTCTGCACCCCCATTTTTGGACATTCCGGATCCAAGGGTACCACCATCGAGTCTCTACAAGGTTGGGAAGTGGGTCAACTAGAACCTCGAGGACTCTGGTGCATACCTGGACGGGTTTTTGTGGAATAACTTTTGAAGTGAATGTGGTACAGACTTGAAAGCAGGCTCTGCACCCCCATAACTTTGTCTGCACACACACACACACACACACACACACACACCCACACCCACAACACACATACACACACACACAAGTGAACACATCAGAATGTTAGGTGGCTGTGATGTCATCAAAGGCAACGTGATGACGTCACAGACACTGTGCTTTGATCTAGCATGGGCTCTGTGATGCCATCAGTGTTAGGTTATAACCCTAGCACCATGTCATTATCATACCTCCACTGGTTTTCGGGGGATAACTTTTGAAGGGATGGTGGTAGAGACTTGAAACCAAGCTCTGCACCCCCATTTTCGGACATTCCGGATCCAACGGTGCCACCCTCGAGTCTCTACGAGGTCGGGAAGTGGGTCAACCAGAACCTCGAGGACTCTGGTGCATACCTCGACAGTTTTTGGGGGATAACTTTTGAAGGGATGGTGGTAGAGACTTGAAACCAAGCTCTGCACCCCCATTTTCGGACATTCCGGATCCAACGGTGCCACCCTGGAGTCTCTACGAGGTCGGGAAGTGGGTCAACCAGAACCTCGAGGACTCTGGTGCATACCTCGACAGGTTTCGGGGGCTAACTTTTGAAGGGATGGTGGTAGAGACTTGAAACCAAGCTCTGCACCCCCATTTCTGGACATTCCGGATCCAACGGTGCCACCCTCGCGTCTCTACGAGGTCGGGAAGTGGGTCAACCAGAACCTTGAAGACTCTGGTGCATACCTCGACGGGTTTTTGGAGGATAACGTTTGAAGGAAAGGTGGTAGAGACGTGAAACTAAGCTCTGCACCCCCATTTTTGGACATTCCGGATCCAAGGGTACCACCATCGAGTCTCTACAAGGTTGGGAAGTGGGTCAACTAGAACCTCGAGGACTCTGGTGCATACCTGGACGGGTTTTTGTGGAATAACTTTTGAAGTGAATGTGGTACAGACTTGAAAGCAGGCTCTGCACCCCCATAACTTTGTCTGCACACACACACACACACACACACACACACACACACCCACAACACACATACACACACACACACAAGTGAACACATCAGAATGTTAGGTGGCTGTGATGTCATCAAAGGCAACGTGATGACGTCACAGACACTGTGCTTTGATCTAGCATGGGCTCTGTGATGCCATCAGTGTTAGGTTATAACCCTAGCACCATGTCATTATCATACCTCCACTGGTTTTCGGGGGATAACTTTTGAAGGGATGGTGGTAGAGACTTGAAACCAAGCTCTGCACCCCCATTTTCGGACATTCCGGATCCAACGGTGCCACCCTCGAGTCTCTACGAGGTCGGGAAGTGGGTCAACCAGAAACTCGAGGACTCTGGTGCATACCTCGACAGGTTTCGGGGGATAACTTTTGAAGGGATGGTGGTAGAGACTTGAAACCAAGCTCTGCACCCCCATTTTCGGACATTCCGGATCCAACGGTGCCACCATCGAGTCTCTACGAGGTCGGGAAGTGGGTCAACCAGAACCTCGAGTACTCTGGTGCATACCTCGACAGGTTTCGGGGGCTATCTTTTGAAGGGATGGTGGTAGAGACTTGAAACCAAGCTCTGCACCCCCATTTCTGGACATTCCGGATCCAACGGTGCCACCCTCGCGTCTCTACGAGGTCGGGAAGTGGGTCAACCAGAACCTTGAAGACTCTGGTGCATACCTCGACGGGTTTTTGGAGGATAACGTTTGAAGGAAAGGTGGTAGAGACGTGAAACTAAGCTCTGCACCCCCATTTTTGGACATTCCGGATCCAAGGGTACCACCATCGAGTCTCTACAAGGTTGGGAAGTGGGTCAACTAGAACCTCGAGGACTCTGGTGCATACCTCGACGGGTTTTTGTGGAATAACTTTTGAAGTGAATGTGGTACAGACTTGAAAGCAGGCTCTGCACCCCCATAACTTTGTCTGCACACACACACACACACACACACACACACACCCACACCCACAACACACATACACACACACACAAGTGAACACATCAGAATGTTAGGTGGCTGTGATGTCATCAAAGGCAACGTGATGACGTCACAGACACTGTGCTTTGATCTAGCATTGGCTCTGTGATGCCATCAGTGTTAGGTTATAACCCTAGCACCATGTCATTATCATACCTCCACTGGTTTTCGGGGGATAACTTTTGAAGGGATGGTGGTAGAGACTTGAAACCAAGCTCTGCACCCCCATTTTCGGACATTCCGGATCCAACGGTGCCACCCTCGAGTCTCTACGAGGTCGGGAAGTGGGTCAACCAGAAACTCGAGGACTCTGGTGCATACCTCGACAGGTTTCGGGGGATAACTTTTGAAGGGATGGTGGTAGAGACTTGAAACCAAGCTCTGCACCCCCATTTTCGGACATTCCGGATCCAACGGTGCCACCATCGAGTCTCTACGAGGTCGGGAAGTGGGTCAACCAGAACCTCGAGTACTCTGGTGCATACCTCGACAGGTTTCGGGGGCTAACTTTTGAAGGGATGGTGGTAGAGACTTGAAACCAAGCTCTGCACCCCCATTTTCGGACATTCCGGATCCAACGGTGCCACCCTCGCGTCTCTACGAGGTCGGGAAGTGGGTCAACCAGAACCTTGAAGACTCTGGTGCATACCTCGACGGGTTTTTGGAGGATAACGTTTGAAGGAAAGGTGGTAGAGACGTGAAACTAAGCTCTGCACCCCCATTTTTGGACATTCCGGATCCAAGGGTACCACCATCGAGTCTCTACAAGGTTGGGAAGTGGGTCAACTAGAACCTCGAGGACTCTGGTGCATACCTGGACGGGTTTTTGTGGAATAACTTTTGAAGTGAATGTGGTACAGACTTGAAAGCAGGCTCTGCACCCCCATAACTTTGTCTGCACACACACACACACACACACACACACACCCACAACACACATACACACACACACACAAGTGAACACATCAGAATGTTAGGTGGCTGTGATGTCATCAAAGGCAACGTGATGACGTCACAGACACTGTGCTTTGATCTAGCATGGGCTCTGTGATGCCATCAGTGTTAGGTTATAACCCTAGCACCATGTCATTATCATACCTCCACTGGTTTTCGGGGGATAACTTTTGAAGGGATGGTGGTAGAGACTTGAAACCAAGCTCTGCACCCCCATTTTCGGACATTCCGGATCCAACGGTGCCACCCTCGAGTCTCTACGAGGTCGGGAAGTGGGTCAACTAGAACCTCGAGGACTCTGGTGCATACCTCGACAGGTTTCGGGGGATAACTTTTGAAGGGATGGTGGTAGAGACTTGAAACCAAGCTCTGCACCCCCATTTTCGGACATTCCGGATCCAGCGGTGCCACCCTGGAGTCTCTACGACGTCGGGAAGTGGGTCAACCAGAACCTCGAGTACTCTGGTGCATACCTCGACAGGTTTCGGGGGATAACTTTTGAAGGGATGGTGGTAGAGACTTGAAACCAAGCTCTGCACCCCCATTTTCGGACATTCCGGATCCAACGGTGCCACCCTCCCGTCTCTACGAGGTCGGGAAGTGGGTCAACCAGAACCTTGAGGACTCTGGTGCATACCTCGACGGGTTTTTGGAGGATAACGTTTGAAGGAAAGGTGGTAGAGACGTGAAACTAAGCTCTGCACCCCCATTTTTGGACATTCCGGATCCAAGGGTACCACCATCGAGTCTCTACAAGGTTGGGAAGTGGGTCAACTAGAACCTCGAGGACTCTGGTGCATACCTGGACGGGTTTTTGTGGAATAACTTTTGAAGTGAATGTGGTACAGACTTGAAAGCAGGCTCTGCACCCCCATAACTTTGTCTGCACACACACACACACACACACACACACACACACCCACACCCACAACACACATACACACACACACAAGTGAACACATCAGAATGTTAGGTGGCTGTGATGTCATCAAAGGCAACGTGATGACGTCACAGACACTGTGCTTTGATCTAGCATGGGCTCTGTGATGCCATCAGTGTTAGGTTATAACCCTAGCACCATGTCATTATCATACCTCCACTGGTTTTCGGGGGATAACTTTTGAAGGGATGGTGGTAGAGACTTGAAACCAAGCTCTGCACCCCCATTTTCGGACATTCCGGATCCAACGGTGCCACCCTCGAGTCTCTACGAGGTCGGGAAGTGGGTCAACCAGAAACTCGAGGACTCTGGTGCATACCTCGACAGGTTTCGGGGGATAACTTTTGAAGGGATGGTGGTAGAGACTTGAAACCAAGCTCTGCACCCCCATTTTCGGACATTCCGGATCCAACGGTGCCACCATCGAGTCTCTACGAGGTCGGGAAGTGGGTCAACCAGAACCTCGAGTACTCTGGTGCATACCTCGACAGGTTTCGGGGGATAACTTTTGAAGGGATGGTGGTAGAGACTTGAAACCAAGCTCTGCACCCCCATTTTCGGACATTCCGGATCCAACGGTGCCACCCTCGCGTCTCTACGAGGTCGGGAAGTGGGTCAACCAGAACCTTGAAGACTCTGGTGCATACCTCGACGGGTTTTTGGAGGATAACGTTTGAAGGAAAGGTGGTAGAGACGTGAAACTAAGCTCTGCACCCCCATTTTTGGACATTCCGGATCCAAGGGTACCACCATCGAGTCTCTACAAGGTTGGGAAGTGGGTCAACTAGAACCTCGAGGACTCTGGTGCATACCTGGACGGGTTTTTGTGGAATAACTTTTGAAGTGAATGTGGTACAGACTTGAAAGCAGGCTCTGCACCCCCATAACTTTGTCTGCACACACACACACACACACACACACACACCCACAACACACATACACACACACACACAAGTGAACACATCAGAATGTTAGGTGGCTGTGATGTCATCAAAGGCAACGTGATGACGTCACAGACACTGTGCTTTGATCTAGCATGGGCTCTGTGATGCCATCAGTGTTAGGTTATAACCCTAGCACCATGTCATTATCATACCTCCACTGGTTTTCGGGGGATAACTTTTGAAGGGATGGTGGTAGAGACTTGAAACCAAGCTCTGCACCCCCATTTTCGGACATTCCGGATCCAACGGTGCCACCCTCGAGTCTCTACGACGTCGGGAAGTGGGTCAACTAGAACCTCGAGGACTCTGGTGCATACCTCGACAGGTTTCGGGGGATAACTTTTGAAGGGATGGTGGTAGAGACTTGAAACCAAGCTCTGCACCCCCATTTTCGGACATTCCGGATCCAACGGTGCCACCCTGGAGTCTCTACGAGGTCGGGAAGTGGGTCAACCAGAACCTCGAGGACTCTGGTGCATACCTCGACAGGTTTCGGGGGCTAACTTTTGAAGGGATGGTGGTAGAGACTTGAAACCAAGCTCTGCACCCCCATTTCTGGACATTCCGGATCCAACGGTGCCACCCTCGCGTCTCTACGAGGTCGGGAAGTGGGTCAACCAGAACCTTGAAGACTCTGGTGCATACCTCGACGGGTTTTTGGAGGATAACGTTTGAAGGAAAGGTGGTAGAGACGTGAAACTAAGCTCTGCACCCCCATTTTTGGACATTCCGGATCCAAGGGTACCACCATCGAGTCTCTACAAGGTTGGGAAGTGGGTCAACTAGAACCTCGAGGACTCTGGTGCATACCTGGACGGGTTTTTGTGGAATAACTTTTGAAGTGAATGTGGTACAGACTTGAAAGCAGGCTCTGCACCCCCATAACTTTGTCTGCACACACACACACACACACACACACACACACACACCCACAACACACATACACACACACACACAAGTGAACACATCAGAATGTTAGGTGGCTGTGATGTCATCAAAGGCAACGTGATGACGTCACAGACACTGTGCTTTGATCTAGCATGGGCTCTGTGATGCCATCAGTGTTAGGTTATAACCCTAGCACCATGTCATTATCATACCTCCACTGGTTTTCGGGGGATAACTTTTGAAGGGATGGTGGTAGAGACTTGAAACCAAGCTCTGCACTCCCATTTTCGGACATTCCGGATCCAACGGTGCCACCCTCGAGTCTCTACGAGGTCGGGAAGTGGGTCAACCAGAAACTCGAGGACTCTGGTGCATACCTCGACAGGTTTCGGGGGATAACTTTTGAAGGGATGGTGGTAGAGACTTGAAACCAAGCTCTGCACCCCCATTTTCGGACATTCCGGATCCAACGGTGCCACCATCGAGTCTCTACGAGGTCGGGAAGTGGGTCAACCAGAACCTCGAGTACTCTGGTGCATACCTCGACAGGTTTCGGGGGCTATCTTTTGAAGGGATGGTGGTAGAGACTTGAAACCAAGCTCTGCACCCCCATTTCTGGACATTCCGGATCCAACGGTGCCACCCTCGCGTCTCTACGAGGTCGGGAAGTGGGTCAACCAGAACCTTGAAGACTCTGGTGCATACCTCGACGGGTTTTTGGAGGATAACGTTTGAAGGAAAGGTGGTAGAGACGTGAAACTAAGCTCTGCACCCCCATTTTTGGACATTCCGGATCCAAGGGTACCACCATCGAGTCTCTACAAGGTTGGGAAGTGGGTCAACTAGAACCTCGAGGACTCTGGTGCATACCTCGACGGGTTTTTGTGGAATAACTTTTGAAGTGAATGTGGTACAGACTTGAAAGCAGGCTCTGCACCCCCATAACTTTGTCTGCACACACACACACACACACACACACACACACCCACACCCACAACACACATACACACACACACAAGTGAACACATCAGAATGTTAGGTGGCTGTGATGTCATCAAAGGCAACGTGATGACGTCACAGACACTGTGCTTTGATCTAGCATTGGCTCTGTGATGCCATCAGTGTTAGGTTATAACCCTAGCACCATGTCATTATCATACCTCCACTGGTTTTCGGGGGATAACTTTTGAAGGGATGGTGGTAGAGACTTGAAACCAAGCTCTGCACCCCCATTTTCGGACATTCCGGATCCAACGGTGCCACCCTCGAGTCTCTACGAGGTCGGGAAGTGGGTCAACCAGAACCTCGAGGACTCTGGTGCATACCTCGACAGGTTTCGGGGGATAACTTTTGAAGGGATGGTGGTAGAGACTTGAAACCAAGCTCTGCACCCCCATTTTCGGACATTCCGGATCCAACGGTGCCACCATCGAGTCTCTACGATGTCGGTAAGTGGGTCAACCAGAACCTCGAGGACTCTGGTGCATACCTCGACAGGTTTCGGGGGCTAACTTTTGAAGGGATGGTGGTAGAGACTTGAAACCAAGCTCTGCACCCCCATTTCTGGACATTCCGGATCCAACGGTGCCACCCTCGCGTCTCTACGAGGTCGGGAAGTGGGTCAACCAGAACCTTGAGGACTCTGGTGCATACCTCGACGGGTTTTTGGAGGATAACGTTTGAAGGAAAGGTGGTAGAGACGTGAAACTAAGCTCTGCACCCCCATTTTTGGACATTCCGGATCCAAGGGTACCACCATCGAGTCTCTACAAGGTTGGGAAGTGGGTCAACTAGAACCTCGAGGACTCTGGTGCATACCTGGACGGGTTTTTGTGGAATAACTTTTGAAGTGAATGTGGTACAGACTTGAAAGCAGGCTCTGCACCCCCATAACTTTGTCTGCACACACACACACACACACACACACACACACCCACACCCACAACACACATACACACACACACAAGTGAACACATCAGAATGTTAGGTGGCTGTGATGTCATCAAAGGCAACGTGATGACGTCACAGACACTGTGCTTTGATCTAGCATGGGCTCTGTGATGCCATCAGTGTTAGGTTATAACCCTAGCACCATGTCATTATCATACCTCCACTGGTTTTCGGGGGATAACTTTTGAAGGGATGGTGGTAGAGACTTGAAACCAAGCTCTGCACCCCCATTTTCGGACATTCCGGATCCAACGGTGCCACCCTCGAGTCTCTACGAGGTCGGGAAGTGGGTCAACCAGAACCTCGAGGACTCTGGTGCATACCTCGACAGTTTTTGGGGGATAACTTTTGAAGGGATGGTGGTAGAGACTTGAAACCAAGCTCTGCACCCCCATTTTCGGACATTCCGGATCCAACGGTGCCACCCTGGAGTCTCTACGAGGTCGGGAAGTGGGTCAACCAGAACCTCGAGGACTCTGGTGCATACCTCGACAGGTTTCGGGGGCTAACTTTTGAAGGGATGGTGGTAGAGACTTGAAACCAAGCTCTGCACCCCCATTTCTGGACATTCCGGATCCAACGGTGCCACCCTCGCGTCTCTACGAGGTCGGGAAGTGGGTCAACCAGAACCTTGAAGACTCTGGTGCATACCTCGACGGGTTTTTGGAGGATAACGTTTGAAGGAAAGGTGGTAGAGACGTGAAACTAAGCTCTGCACCCCCATTTTTGGACATTCCGGATCCAAGGGTACCACCATCGAGTCTCTACAAGGTTGGGAAGTGGGTCAACTAGAACCTCGAGGACTCTGGTGCATACCTGGACGGGTTTTTGTGGAATAACTTTTGAAGTGAATGTGGTACAGACTTGAAAGCAGGCTCTGCACCCCCATAACTTTGTCTGCACACACACACACACACACACACACACACACACACCCACAACACACATACACACACACACACAAGTGAACACATCAGAATGTTAGGTGGCTGTGATGTCATCAAAGGCAACGTGATGACGTCACAGACACTGTGCTTTGATCTAGCATGGGCTCTGTGATGCCATCAGTGTTAGGTTATAACCCTAGCACCATGTCATTATCATACCTCCACTGGTTTTCGGGGGATAACTTTTGAAGGGATGGTGGTAGAGACTTGAAACCAAGCTCTGCACCCCCATTTTCGGACATTCCGGATCCAGCGGTGCCACCCTGGAGTCTCTACGAGGTCGGGAAGTGGGTCAACCAGAACCTCGAGTACTCTGGTGCATACCTCGACAGGTTTCGGGGGATAACTTTTGAAGGGATGGTGGTAGAGACTTGAAACCAAGCTCTGCACCCCCATTTCTGGACATTCCGGATCCAACGGTGCCACCCTCGCGTCTCTACGAGGTCGGGAAGTGGGTCAACCAGAACCTTGAGGACTCTGGTGCATACCTCGACGGGTTTTTGGAGGATAACGTTTGAAGGAAAGGTGGTAGAGACGTGAAACTAAGCTCTGCACCCCCATTTTTGGACATTCCGGATCCAAGGGTACCACCATCGAGTCTCTACAAGGTTGGGAAGTGGGTCAACTAGAACCTCGAGGACTCTGGTGCATACCTGGACGGGTTTTTGTGGAATAACTTTTGAAGTGAATGTGGTACAGACTTGAAAGCAGGCTCTGCACCCCCATAACTTTGTCTGCACACACACACACACACACACACACACACACACACCCACACCCACAACACACATACACACACACACAAGTGAACACATCAGAATGTTAGGTGGCTGTGATGTCATCAAAGGCAACGTGATGACGTCACAGACACTGTGCTTTGATCTAGCATGGGCTCTGTGATGCCATCAGTGTTAGGTTATAACCCTAGCACCATGTCATTATCATACCTCCACTGGTTTTCGGGGGATAACTTTTGAAGGGATGGTGGTAGAGACTTGAAACCAAGCTCTGCACCCCCATTTTCGGACATTCCGGATCCAACGGTGCCACCCTCGAGTCTCTACGAGGTCGGGAAGTGGGTCAACCAGAAACTCGAGGACTCTGGTGCATACCTCGACAGGTTTCGGGGGATAACTTTTGAAGGGATGGTGGTAGAGACTTGAAACCAAGCTCTGCACCCCCATTTTCGGACATTCCGGATCCAACGGTGCCACCATCGAGTCTCTACGAGGTCGGGAAGTGGGTCAACCAGAACCTCGAGTACTCTGGTGCATACCTCGACAGGTTTCGGGGGCTATCTTTTGAAGGGATGGTGGTAGAGACTTGAAACCAAGCTCTGCACCCCCATTTCTGGACATTCCGGATCCAACGGTGCCACCCTCGCGTCTCTACGAGGTCGGGAAGTGGGTCAACCAGAACCTTGAAGACTCTGGTGCATACCTCGACGGGTTTTTGGAGGATAACGTTTGAAGGAAAGGTGGTAGAGACGTGAAACTAAGCTCTGCACCCCCATTTTTGGACATTCCGGATCCAAGGGTACCACCATCGAGTCTCTACAAGGTTGGGAAGTGGGTCAACTAGAACCTCGAGGACTCTGGTGCATACCTGGACGGGTTTTTGTGGAATAACTTTTGAAGTGAATGTGGTACAGACTTGAAAGCAGGCTCTGCACCCCCATAACTTTGTCTGCACACACACACACACACACACACACACACACACACACACACACACCCACAACACACATACACACACACACACAAGTGAACACATCAGAATGTTAGGTGGCTGTGATGTCATCAAAGGCAACGTGATGACGTCACAGACACTGTGCTTTGATCTAGCATGGGCTCTGTGATGCCATCAGTGTTAGGTTATAACCCTAGCACCATGTCATTATCATACCTCCACTGGTTTTCGGGGGATAACTTTTGAAGGGATGGTGGTAGAGACTTGAAACCAAGCTCTGCACCCCCATTTTCGGACATTCCGGATCCAACGGTGCCACCCTGGAGTCTCTACGAGGTCGGGAAGTGGGTCAACCAGAACCTCGAGGACTCTGGTGCATACCTCGACAGGTTTCGGGGGCTAACTTTTGAAGGGATGGTGGTAGAGACTTGAAACCAAGCTCTGCACCCCCATTTCTGGACATTCCGGATCCAACGGTGCCACCCTCGCGTCTCTACGAGGTCGGGAAGTGGGTCAACCAGAACCTTGAAGACTCTGGTGCATACCTCGACGGGTTTTTGGAGGATAACGTTTGAAGGAAAGGTGGTAGAGACGTGAAACTAAGCTCTGCACCCCCATTTTTGGACATTCCGGATCCAAGGGTGCCACCCTCGAGTCTCTACGAGGTCGGGAAGTGGGTCAACCAGAACCTCGAGGACTCTGGTGCATACCTCGACAGGTTTCGGGGGATAACTTTTGAAGGGATGGTGGTAGAGACTTGAAACCAAGCTCTGCACCCCCATTTTCGGACATTCCGGATCCAACGGTGCCACCATCGAGTCTCTACGATGTCGGTAAGTGGGTCAACCAGAACCTCGAGGACTCTGGTGCATACCTCGACAGGTTTCGGGGGCTAACTTTTGAAGGGATGGTGGTAGAGACTTGAAACCAAGCTCTGCACCCCCATTTCTGGACATTCCGGATCCAACGGTGCCACCCTCGCGTCTCTACGAGGTCGGGAAGTGGGTCAACCAGAACCTCGAGGACTCTGGTGCATACCTCGATGGGTTTTTGGAGGATAACGTTTGAAGGAAAGGTGGTAGAGACGTGAAACTAAGCTCTGCACCCCCATTTTTGGACATTCCGGATCCAAGGGTACCACCATCGAGTCTCTACAAGGTTGGGAAGTGGGTCAACTAGAACCTCGAGGACTCTGGTGCATACCTGGACGGGTTTTTGTGGAATAACTTTTGAAGTGAATGTGGTACAGACTTGAAAGCAGGCTCTGCACCCCCATAACTTTGTCTGCACACACACACACACACACACACACACACACACACACCCACAACACACATACACACACACACACAAGTGAACACATCAGAATGTTAGGTGGCTGTGATGTCATCAAAGGCAACGTGATGACGTCACAGACACTGTGCTTTGATCTAGCATGGGCTCTGTGATGCCATCAGTGTTAGGTTATAACCCTAGCACCATGTCATTATCATACCTCCACTGGTTTTCGGGGGATAACTTTTGAAGGGATGGTGGTAGAGACTTGAAACCAAGCTCTGCACCCCCATTTTCGGACATTCCGGATCCAACGGTGCCACCCTCGAGTCTCTACGAGGTCGGGAAGTGGGTCAACTAGAACCTCGAGGACTCTGGTGCATACCTCGACAGGTTTCGGGGGATAACTTTTGAAGGGATGGTGGTAGAGACTTGAAACCAAGCTCTGCACCCCCATTTTCGGACATTCCGGATCCAGCGGTGCCACCCTGGAGTCTCTACGACGTCGGGAAGTGGGTCAACCAGAACCTCGAGTACTCTGGTGCATACCTCGACAGGTTTCGGGGGATAACTTTTGAAGGGATGGTGGTAGAGACTTGAAACCAAGCTCTGCACCCCCATTTTCGGACATTCCGGATCCAACGGTGCCACCCTCCCGTCTCTACGAGGTCGGGAAGTGGGTCAACCAGAACCTTGAGGACTCTGGTGCATACCTCGACGGGTTTTTGGAGGATAACGTTTGAAGGAAAGGTGGTAGAGACGTGAAACTAAGCTCTGCACCCCCATTTTTGGACATTCCGGATCCAAGGGTACCACCATCGAGTCTCTACAAGGTTGGGAAGTGGGTCAACTAGAACCTCGAGGACTCTGGTGCATACCTGGACGGGTTTTTGTGGAATAACTTTTGAAGTGAATGTGGTACAGACTTGAAAGCAGGCTCTGCACCCCCATAACTTTGTCTGCACACACACACACACACACACACACACACACACCCACACCCACAACACACATACACACACACACAAGTGAACACATCAGAATGTTAGGTGGCTGTGATGTCATCAAAGGCAACGTGATGACGTCACAGACACTGTGCTTTGATCTAGCATGGGCTCTGTGATGCCATCAGTGTTAGGTTATAACCCTAGCACCATGTCATTATCATACCTCCACTGGTTTTCGGGGGATAACTTTTGAAGGGATGGTGGTAGAGACTTGAAACCAAGCTCTGCACCCCCATTTTCGGACATTCCGGATCCAACGGTGCCACCATCGAGTCTCTACGACGTCGGGAAGTGGGTCAACCAGAACCTCGAGGACTCTGGTGCATACCTCGACAGGTTTCGGGGGCTAACTTTTGAAGGGATGGTGGTAGAGACTTGAAACCAAGCTCTGCACCCCCATTTCTGGACATTCCGGATCCAACGGTGCCACCCTCATGTCTCTACGAGGTCGGGAAGTGGGTCAACCAGAACCTTGAAGACTCTGGTGCATACCTCGACGGGTTTTTGGAGGATAACGTTTGAAGGAAAGGTGGTAGAGACGTGAAACTAAGATCTGCACCCCCATTTTTGGACATTCCGGATCCAAGGGTACCACCATCGAGTCTCTACAAGGTTGGGAAGTGGGTCAACTAGAACCTCGAGGACTCTGGTGCATACCTCGACGGGTTTTTGTGGAATAACTTTTGAAGTGAATGTGGTACAGACTTGAAAGCAGGCTCTGCACCCCCATAACTTTGTCTGCACACACACACACACACACACACACACACACACACCCACACCCACAACACACATACACACACACACAAGTGAACACATCAGAATGTTAGGTGGCTGTGATGTCATCAAAGGCAACGTGATGACGTCACAGACACTGTGCTTTGATCTAGCATGGGCTCTGTGATGCCATCAGTGTTAGGTTATAACCCTAGCACCATGTCATTATCATACCTCCACTGGTTTTCGGGGGATAACTTTTGAAGGGATGGTGGTAGAGACTTGAAACCAAGCTCTGCACCCCCATTTATGGACATTCCGGATCCAACGGTGCCACCCTCGAGTCTCTACGAGGTCGGGAAGTGGGTCAACCAGAAACTCGAGGACTCTGGTGCATACCTCGACAGGTTTCGGGGGATAACTTTTGAAGGGATGGTGGTAGAGACTTGAAACCAAGCTCTGCACCCCCATTTTCGGACATTCCGGATCCAGCGGTGCCACCCTGGAGTCTCTACGAGGTCGGGAAGTGGGTCAACCAGAACCTCGAGTACTCTGGTGCATACCTCGACAGGTTTCGGGGGATAACTTTTGAAGGGATGGTGGTAGAGACTTGAAACCAAGCTCTGCACCCCCATTTCTGGACATTCCGGATCCAACGGTGCCACCCTCGCGTCTCTACGAGGTCGGGAAGTGGGTCAACCAGAACCTTGAGGACTCTGGTGCATACCTCGACGGGTTTTTGGAGGATAACGTTTGAAGGAAAGGTGGTAGAGACGTGAAACTAAGCTCTGCACCCCCATTTTTGGACATTCCGGATCCAAGGGTACCACCATCGAGTCTCTACAAGGTTGGGAAGTGGGTCAACTAGAACCTCGAGGACTCTGGTGCATACCTGGACGGGTTTTTGTGGAATAACTTTTGAAGTGAATGTGGTACAGACTTGAAAGCAGGCTCTGCACCCCCATAACTTTGTCTGCACACACACACACACACACACACACACACACACACCCACACCCACAACACACATACACACACACACAAGTGAACACATCAGAATGTTAGGTGGCTGTGATGTCATCAAAGGCAACGTGATGACGTCACAGACACTGTGCTTTGATCTAGCATGGGCTCTGTGATGCCATCAGTGTTAGGTTATAACCCTAGCACCATGTCATTATCATACCTCCACTGGTTTTCGGGGGATAACTTTTGAAGGGATGGTGGTAGAGACTTGAAACCAAGCTCTGCACCCCCATTTTCGGACATTCCGGATCCAACGGTGCCACCCTCGAGTCTCTACGAGGTCGGGAAGTGGGTCAACCAGAAACTCGAGGACTCTGGTGCATACCTCGACAGGTTTCGGGGGATAACTTTTGAAGGGATGGTGGTAGAGACTTGAAACCAAGCTCTGCACCCCCATTTTCGGACATTCCGGATCCAACGGTGCCACCATCGAGTCTCTACGAGGTCGGGAAGTGGGTCAACCAGAACCTCGAGTACTCTGGTGCATACCTCGACAGGTTTCGGGGGCTATCTTTTGAAGGGATGGTGGTAGAGACTTGAAACCAAGCTCTGCACCCCCATTTCTGGACATTCCGGATCCAACGGTGCCACCCTCGCGTCTCTACGAGGTCGGGAAGTGGGTCAACCAGAACCTTGAAGACTCTGGTGCATACCTCGACGGGTTTTTGGAGGATAACGTTTGAAGGAAAGGTGGTAGAGACGTGAAACTAAGCTCTGCACCCCCATTTTTGGACATTCCGGATCCAAGGGTACCACCATCGAGTCTCTACAAGGTTGGGAAGTGGGTCAACTAGAACCTCGAGGACTCTGGTGCATACCTGGACGGGTTTTTGTGGAATAACTTTTGAAGTGAATGTGGTACAGACTTGAAAGCAGGCTCTGCACCCCCATAACTTTGTCTGCACACACACACACACACACACACACACACACACACACACCCACAACACACATACACACACACACACAAGTGAACACATCAGAATGTTAGGTGGCTGTGATGTCATCAAAGGCAACGTGATGACGTCACAGACACTGTGCTTTGATCTAGCATGGGCTCTGTGATGCCATCAGTGTTAGGTTATAACCCTAGCACCATGTCATTATCATACCTCCACTGGTTTTCGGGGGATAACTTTTGAAGGGATGGTGGTAGAGACTTGAAACCAAGCTCTGCACCCCCATTTTCGGACATTCCGGATCCAACGGTGCCACCCTGGAGTCTCTACGAGGTCGGGAAGTGGGTCAACCAGAACCTCGAGGACTCTGGTGCATACCTCGACAGGTTTCGGGGGCTAACTTTTGAAGGGATGGTGGTAGAGACTTGAAACCAAGCTCTGCACCCCCATTTCTGGACATTCCGAATCCAACGGTGCCACCCTCGCGTCTCTACGAGGTCGGGAAGTGGGTCAACCAGAACCTTGAAGACTCTGGTGCATACCTCGACGGGTTTTTGGAGGATAACGTTTGAAGGAAAGGTGGTAGAGACGTGAAACTAAGCTCTGCACCCCCATTTTTGGACATTCCGGATCCAAGGGTGCCACCCTCGAGTCTCTACGAGGTCGGGAAGTGGGTCAACCAGAACCTCGAGGACTCTGGTGCATACCTCGACAGGTTTCGGGGGATAACTTTTGAAGGGATGGTGGTAGAGACTTGAAACCAAGCTCTGCACCCCCATTTTCGGACATTCCGGATCCAACGGTGCCACCATCGAGTCTCTACGATGTCGGTAAGTGGGTCAACCAGAACCTCGAGGACTCTGGTGCATACCTCGACAGGTTTCGGGGGCTAACTTTTGAAGGGATGGTGGTAGAGACTTGAAACCAAGCTCTGCACCCCCATTTCTGGACATTCCGGATCCAACGGTGCCACCCTCGCGTCTCTACGAGGTCGGGAAGTGGGTCAACCAGAACCTTGAAGACTCTGGTGCATACCTCGACGGGTTTTTGGAGGATAACGTTTGAAGGAAAGGTGGTAGAGACGTGAAACTAAGCTCTGCACCCCCATTTTTGGACATTCCGGATCCAAGGGTACCACCATCGAGTCTCTACAAGGTTGGGAAGTGGGTCAACTAGAACCTCGAGGACTCTGGTGCATACCTCGACGGGTTTTTGTGGAATAACTTTTGAAGTGAATGTGGTACAGACTTGAAAGCAGGCTCTGCACCCCCATAACTTTGTCTGCACAAACACACATACACACACACACACACACACACCCACAACACACATACACACACACACAAGTGAACACATCAGAATGTTAGGTGGCTGTGATGTCATCAAAGGCAACGTGATGACGTCACAGACACTGTGCTTTGATCTAGCATGGGCTCTGTGATGCCATCAGTGTTAGGTTATAACCCTAGCACCATGTCATTATCATACCTCCACTGGTTTTCGGGGGATAACTTTTGAAGGGATGGTGGTAGAGACTTGAAACCAAGCTCTGCACCCCCATTTATGGACATTCCGGATCCAACGGTGCCACCCTCGAGTCTCTACGAGGTCGGGAAGTGGGTCAACCAGAAACTCGAGGACTCTGGTGCATACCTCGACAGGTTTCGGGGGATAACTTTTGAAGGGATGGTGGTAGAGACTTGAAACCAAGCTCTGCACCCCCATTTTCGGACATTCCGGATCCAGCGGTGCCACCCTGGAGTCTCTACGAGGTCGGGAAGTGGGTCAACCAGAACCTCGAGTACTCTGGTGCATACCTCGACAGGTTTCGGGGGATAACTTTTGAAGGGATGGTGGTAGAGACTTGAAACCAAGCTCTGCACCCCCATTTCTGGACATTCCGGATCCAACGGTGCCACCCTCGCGTCTCTACGAGGTCGGGAAGTGGGTCAACCAGAACCTTGAGGACTCTGGTGCATACCTCGACGGGTTTTTGGAGGATAACGTTTGAAGGAAAGGTGGTAGAGACGTGAAACTAAGCTCTGCACCCCCATTTTTGGACATTCCGGATCCAAGGGTACCACCATCGAGTCTCTACAAGGTTGGGAAGTGGGTCAACTAGAACCTCGAGGACTCTGGTGCATACCTGGACGGGTTTTTGTGGAATAACTTTTGAAGTGAATGTGGTACAGACTTGAAAGCAGGCTCTGCACCCCCATAACTTTGTCTGCACACACACACACACACACACACACACACACACACCCACAACACACATACACACACACACACAAGTGAACACATCAGAATGTTAGGTGGCTGTGATGTCATCAAAGGCAACGTGATGACGTCACAGACACTGTGCTTTGATCTAGCATGGGCTCTGTGATGCCATCAGTGTTAGGTTATAACCCTAGCACCATGTCATTATCATACCTCCACTGGTTTTCGGGGGATAACTTTTGAAGGGATGGTGGTAGAGACTTGAAACCAAGCTCTGCACCCCCATTTTCGGACATTCCGGATCCAACGGTGCCACCCTCGAGTCTCTACGAGGTCGGGAAGTGGGTCAACCAGAAACTCGAGGACTCTGGTGCATACCTCGACAGGTTTCGGGGGATAACTTTTGAAGGGATGGTGGTAGAGACTTGAAACCAAGCTCTGCACCCCCATTTTCGGACATTCCGGATCCAACGGTGCCACCATCGAGTCTCTACGAGGTCGGGAAGTGGGTCAACCAGAACCTCGAGTACTCTGGTGCATACCTCGACAGGTTTCGGGGGCTATCTTTTGAAGGGATGGTGGTAGAGACTTGAAACCAAGCTCTGCACCCCCATTTCTGGACATTCCGGATCCAACGGTGCCACCCTCGCGTCTCTACGAGGTCGGGAAGTGGGTCAACCAGAACCTTGAAGACTCTGGTGCATACCTCGACGGGTTTTTGGAGGATAACGTTTGAAGGAAAGGTGGTAGAGACGTGAAACTAAGCTCTGCACCCCCATTTTTGGACATTCCGGATCCAAGGGTACCACCATCGAGTCTCTACAAGGTTGGGAAGTGGGTCAACTAGAACCTCGAGGACTCTGGTGCATACCTGGACGGGTTTTTGTGGAATAACTTTTGAAGTGAATGTGGTACAGACTTGAAAGCAGGCTCTGCACCCCCATAACTTTGTCTGCACACACACACACACACACACACACACACACACACCCACAACACACATACACACACACACACAAGTGAACACATCAGAATGTTAGGTGGCTGTGATGTCATCAAAGGCAACGTGATGACGTCACAGACACTGTGCTTTGATCTAGCATGGGCTCTGTGATGCCATCAGTGTTAGGTTATAACCCTAGCACCATGTCATTATCATACCTCCACTGGTTTTCGGGGGATAACTTTTGAAGGGATGGTGGTAGAGACTTGAAACCAAGCTCTGCACCCCCATTTTCGGACATTCCGGATCCAACGGTGCCACCCTCGAGTCTCTACGAGGTCGGGAAGTGGGTCAACCAGAACCTCGAGGACTCTGGTGCATACCTCGACAGGTTTCGGGGGATAACTTTTGAAGGGATGGTGGTAGAGACTTGAAACCAAGCTCTGCACCCCCATTTTCGGACATTCCGGATCCAGCGGTGCCACCCTGGAGTCTCTACGACGTCGGGAAGTGGGTCAACCAGAACCTCGAGTACTCTGGTGCATACCTCGACAGGTTTCGGGGGATAACTTTTGAAGGGATGGTGGTAGAGACTTGAAACCAAGCTCTGCACCCCCATTTTCGGACATTCCGGATCCAGCGGTGCCACCCTGGAGTCTCTACGAGGTCGGGAAGTGGGTCAACCAGAACCTCGAGTACTCTGGTGCATACCTCGACAGGTTTCGGGGGATAACTTTTGAAGGGATGGTGGT
Organism: Lutjanus erythropterus; assembly: GCF_056507025.1. Taxonomy (NCBI): domain Eukaryota; kingdom Metazoa; phylum Chordata; class Actinopteri; order Lutjaniformes; family Lutjanidae; genus Lutjanus; species Lutjanus erythropterus. Next base: position 33,620,741 of record NC_139333.1, on the reverse strand, counting down.
AGAGACTTGAAACCAAGCTCTGCACCCCCATTTCTGGACATTCCGGATCCAACGGTGCCACCCTCGCGTCTCTACGAGGTCGGGAAGTGGGTCAACCAGAACCTTGAGGACTCTGGTGCATACCTCGACGGGTTTTTGGAGGATAACGTTTGAAGGAAAGGTGGTAGAGACGTGAAACTAAGCTCTGCACCCCCATTTTTGGACATTCCGGATCCAAGGGTACCACCATCGAGTCTCTACAAGGTTGGGAAGTGGGTCAACTAGAACCTCGAGGACTCTGGTGCATACCTGGACGGGTTTTTGTGGAATAACTTTTGAAGTGAATGTGGTACAGACTTGAAAGCAGGCTCTGCACCCCCATAACTTTGTCTGCACACACACACACACACACACACACACACACACACCCACACCCACAACACACATACACACACACACAAGTGAACACATCAGAATGTTAGGTGGCTGTGATGTCATCAAAGGCAACGTGATGACGTCACAGACACTGTGCTTTGATCTAGCATGGGCTCTGTGATGCCATCAGTGTTAGGTTATAACCCTAGCACCATGTCATTATCATACCTCCACTGGTTTTCGGGGGATAACTTTTGAAGGGATGGTGGTAGAGACTTGAAACCAAGCTCTGCACCCCCATTTATGGACATTCCGGATCCAACGGTGCCACCCTCGAGTCTCTACGAGGTCGGGAAGTGGGTCAACCAGAAACTCGAGGACTCTGGTGCATACCTCGACAGGTTTCGGGGGATAACTTTTGAAGGGATGGTGGTAGAGACTTGAAACCAAGCTCTGCACCCCCATTTTCGGACATTCCGGATCCAGCGGTGCCACCCTGGAGTCTCTACGAGGTCGGGAAGTGGGTCAACCAGAACCTCGAGTACTCTGGTGCATACCTCGACAGGTTTCGGGGGATAACTTTTGAAGGGATGGTGGTAGAGACTTG
>NC_139333.1:33604780-33614780 GCF_056507025.1 Lutjanus erythropterus | reverse complement strand
GAGGACTCTGGTGCATACCTCGACGGGTTTTTGGAGGATAACGTTTGAAGGAAAGGTGGTAGAGACGTGAAACTAAGCTCTGCACCCCCATTTTTGGACATTCCGGATCCAAGGGTGCCACCATCGAGTCTCTACAAGGTTGGGAAGTGGGTCAACTAGAACCTCGAGGACTCTGGTGCATACCTGGACGGGTTTTTGTGGAATAACTTTTGAAGTGAATGTGGTACAGACTTGAAAGCAGGCTCTGCACCCCCATAACTTTGTCTGCACACACACACACACACACACACACACACACACACACCCACAACACACATACACACACACACACAAGTGAACACATCAGAATGTTAGGTGGCTGTGATGTCATCAAAGGCAACGTGATGACGTCACAGACACTGTGCTTTGATCTAGCATGGGCTCTGTGATGCCATCAGTGTTAGGTTATAACCCTAGCACCATGTCATTATCATACCTCCACTGGTTTTCGGGGGATAACTTTTGAAGGGATGGTGGTAGAGACTTGAAACTAAGCTCTGCACCCCCATTTTCGGACATTCCGGATCCAACGGTGCCACCCTCGAGTCTCTACGAGGTCGGGAAGTGGGTCAACCAGAACCTCGAGGACTCTGGTGCATACCTCGACAGGTTTCGGGGGATAACTTTTGAAGGGATGGTGGTAGAGACTTGAAACCAAGCTCTGCACCCCCATTTTCGGACATTCCGGATCCAGCGGTGCCACACTGGAGTCTCTACGAGGTCGGGAAGTGGGTCAACCAGAACCTCGAGTACTCTGGTGCATACCTCGACAGGTTTCGGGGGATAACTTTTGAAGGGATGGTGGTAGAGACTTGAAACCAAGCTCTGCACCCCCATTTCTGGACATTCCGGATCCAACGGTGCCACCCTCGCGTCTCTACGAGGTCGGGAAGTGGGTCAACCAGAACCTTGAGGACTCTGGTGCATACCTCGACGGGTTTTTGGAGGATAACGTTTGAAGGAAAGGTGGTAGAGACGTGAAACTAAGCTCTGCACCCCCATTTTTGGACATTCCGGATCCAAGGGTACCACCATCGAGTCTCTACAAGGTTGGGAAGTGGGTCAAGTAGAACCTCGAGGACTCTGGTGCATACCTGGACGGGTTTTTGTGGAATAACTTTTGAAGTGAATGTGGTACAGACTTGAAAGCAGGCTCTGCACCCCCATAACTTTGTCTGCACACACACACACACACACACACACACACACACACCCACAACACACATACACACACACACACAAGTGAACACATCAGAATGTTAGGTGGCTGTGATGTCATCAAAGGCAACGTGATGACGTCACAGACACTGTGCTTTGATCTAGCATGGGCTCTGTGATGCCATCAGTGTTAGGTTATAACCCTAGCACCATGTCATTATCATACCTCCACTGGTTTTCGGGGGATAACTTTTGAAGGGATGGTGGTAGATACTTGAAACTAAGCTCTGCACCCCCATTTTCGGACATTCCGGATCCAACGGTGCCACCCTCGAGTCTCTACGAGGTCGGGAAGTGGGTCAACCAGAACCTCGAGGACTCTGGTGCATACCTCGACAGGTTTCGGGGGATAACTTTTGAAGGGATGGTGGTAGAGACTTGAAACCAAGCTCTGCACCCCCATTTTCGGACATTCCGGATCCAACGGTGCCACCCTCCCGTCTCTACGAGGTCGGGAAGTGGGTCAACCAGAACCTCGAGTACTCTGGTGCATACCTCGACAGGTTTCGGCAGGTAACTTTTGAAGGGATGGTGGTAGAGACTTGAAACCAAGCTCTGCACCCCCATTTTCGGACATTCCGGATCCAACGGTGCCACCCTCGCGTCTCTACGAGGTCGGGAAGTGGGTCAACCAGAACCTTGAAGACTCTGGTGCATACCTCGACGGGTTTTTGGAGGATAACGTTTGAAGGAAAGGTGGTAGAGACGTGAAACTAAGCTCTGCACCCCCATTTTTGGACATTCCGGATCCAAGGGTACCACCATCGAGTCTCTACAAGGTTGGGAAGTGGGTCAACTAGAACCTCGAGGACTCTGGTGCATACCTCGACGGGTTTTTGTGGAATAACTTTTGAAGTGAATGTGGTACAGACTTGAAAGCAGGCTCTGCACCCCCATAACTTTGTCTGCACAAACACACATACACACACACACACACACACACCCACAACACACATACACACACACACAAGTGAACACATCAGAATGTTAGGTGGCTGTGATGTCATCAAAGGCAACGTGATGACGTCACAGACACTGTGCTTTGATCTAGCATGGGCTCTGTGATGCCATCAGTGTTAGGTTATAACCCTAGCACCATGTCATTATCATACCTCCACTGGTTTTCGGGGGATAACTTTTGAAGGGATGGTGGTAGAGACTTGAAACCAAGCTCTGCACCCCCATTTTCGGACATTCCGGATCCAACGGTACCACCCTCGAGTCTCTACGAGGTCGGGAAGTGGGTCAAAAAGAACCTCGAGGACTCTGGTGCATACCTCGACAGGTTTTGGGGGATAACTTTTGAAGGGATGGTGGTAGAGACTTGAAACCAAGCTCTGCACCCCCATTTTCGGACATTCCGGATCAAACGGTGCCACCATCGAGTCTCTACGACGTCGGGAAGTGGGTCAACCAGAACCTCGAGGACTCTGGTGCATACCTCGATGGGTTTTTGGAGGATAACGTTTGAAGGAAAGGTGGTAGAGACGTGAAACTAAGCTCTGCACCCCCATTTTTGGACATTCCGGATCCAAGGGTGCCACCATCGAGTCTCTACAAGGTTGGGAAGTGGGTCAACTAGAACCTCGAGGACTCTGGTGCATACCTGGACGGGTTTTTGTGGAATAACTTTTGAAGTGAATGTGGTACAGACTTGAAAGCAGGCTCTGCACCCCCATAACTTTGTCTGCACACACACACACACACACACACACACACACACACACCCACAACACACATACACACACACACACAAGTGAACACATCAGAATGTTAGGTGGCTGTGATGTCATCAAAGGCAACGTGATGACGTCACAGACACTGTGCTTTGATCTAGCATGGGCTCTGTGATGCCATCAGTGTTAGGTTATAACCCTAGCACCATGTCATTATCATACCTCCACTGGTTTTCGGGGGATAACTTTTGAAGGGATGGTGGTAGAGACTTGAAACCAAGCTCTGCACCCCCATTTTCGGACATTCCGGATCCAACGGTGCCACCCTCGAGTCTCTACGAGGTCGGGAAGTGGGTCAACTAGAACCTCGAGGACTCTGGTGCATACCTCGACAGGTTTCGGGGGATAACTTTTGAAGGGATGGTGGTAGAGACTTGAAACCAAGCTCTGCACCCCCATTTTCGGACATTCCGGATCCAGCGGTGCCACCCTGGAGTCTCTACGACGTCGGGAAGTGGGTCAACCAGAACCTCGAGTACTCTGGTGCATACCTCGACAGGTTTCGGGGGATAACTTTTGAAGGGATGGTGGTAGAGACTTGAAACCAAGCTCTGCACCCCCATTTTCGGACATTCCGGATCCAACGGTGCCACCCTCCCGTCTCTACGAGGTCGGGAAGTGGGTCAACCAGAACCTTGAGGACTCTGGTGCATACCTCGACGGGTTTTTGGAGGATAACGTTTGAAGGAAAGGTGGTAGAGACGTGAAACTAAGCTCTGCACCCCCATTTTTGGACATTCCGGATCCAAGGGTACCACCATCGAGTCTCTACAAGGTTGGGAAGTGGGTCAACTAGAACCTCGAGGACTCTGGTGCATACCTGGACGGGTTTTTGTGGAATAACTTTTGAAGTGAATGTGGTACAGACTTGAAAGCAGGCTCTGCACCCCCATAACTTTGTCTGCACACACACACACACACACACACACACACACACCCACACCCACAACACACATACACACACACACAAGTGAACACATCAGAATGTTAGGTGGCTGTGATGTCATCAAAGGCAACGTGATGACGTCACAGACACTGTGCTTTGATCTAGCATGGGCTCTGTGATGCCATCAGTGTTAGGTTATAACCCTAGCACCATGTCATTATCATACCTCCACTGGTTTTCGGGGGATAACTTTTGAAGGGATGGTGGTAGAGACTTGAAACCAAGCTCTGCACCCCCATTTTCGGACATTCCGGATCCAACGGTGCCACCATCGAGTCTCTACGACGTCGGGAAGTGGGTCAACCAGAACCTCGAGGACTCTGGTGCATACCTCGACAGGTTTCGGGGGCTAACTTTTGAAGGGATGGTGGTAGAGACTTGAAACCAAGCTCTGCACCCCCATTTCTGGACATTCCGGATCCAACGGTGCCACCCTCATGTCTCTACGAGGTCGGGAAGTGGGTCAACCAGAACCTTGAAGACTCTGGTGCATACCTCGACGGGTTTTTGGAGGATAACGTTTGAAGGAAAGGTGGTAGAGACGTGAAACTAAGATCTGCACCCCCATTTTTGGACATTCCGGATCCAAGGGTACCACCATCGAGTCTCTACAAGGTTGGGAAGTGGGTCAACTAGAACCTCGAGGACTCTGGTGCATACCTCGACGGGTTTTTGTGGAATAACTTTTGAAGTGAATGTGGTACAGACTTGAAAGCAGGCTCTGCACCCCCATAACTTTGTCTGCACACACACACACACACACACACACACACACACACCCACACCCACAACACACATACACACACACACAAGTGAACACATCAGAATGTTAGGTGGCTGTGATGTCATCAAAGGCAACGTGATGACGTCACAGACACTGTGCTTTGATCTAGCATGGGCTCTGTGATGCCATCAGTGTTAGGTTATAACCCTAGCACCATGTCATTATCATACCTCCACTGGTTTTCGGGGGATAACTTTTGAAGGGATGGTGGTAGAGACTTGAAACCAAGCTCTGCACCCCCATTTATGGACATTCCGGATCCAACGGTGCCACCCTCGAGTCTCTACGAGGTCGGGAAGTGGGTCAACCAGAAACTCGAGGACTCTGGTGCATACCTCGACAGGTTTCGGGGGATAACTTTTGAAGGGATGGTGGTAGAGACTTGAAACCAAGCTCTGCACCCCCATTTTCGGACATTCCGGATCCAGCGGTGCCACCCTGGAGTCTCTACGAGGTCGGGAAGTGGGTCAACCAGAACCTCGAGTACTCTGGTGCATACCTCGACAGGTTTCGGGGGATAACTTTTGAAGGGATGGTGGTAGAGACTTGAAACCAAGCTCTGCACCCCCATTTCTGGACATTCCGGATCCAACGGTGCCACCCTCGCGTCTCTACGAGGTCGGGAAGTGGGTCAACCAGAACCTTGAGGACTCTGGTGCATACCTCGACGGGTTTTTGGAGGATAACGTTTGAAGGAAAGGTGGTAGAGACGTGAAACTAAGCTCTGCACCCCCATTTTTGGACATTCCGGATCCAAGGGTACCACCATCGAGTCTCTACAAGGTTGGGAAGTGGGTCAACTAGAACCTCGAGGACTCTGGTGCATACCTGGACGGGTTTTTGTGGAATAACTTTTGAAGTGAATGTGGTACAGACTTGAAAGCAGGCTCTGCACCCCCATAACTTTGTCTGCACACACACACACACACACACACACACACACACACCCACACCCACAACACACATACACACACACACAAGTGAACACATCAGAATGTTAGGTGGCTGTGATGTCATCAAAGGCAACGTGATGACGTCACAGACACTGTGCTTTGATCTAGCATGGGCTCTGTGATGCCATCAGTGTTAGGTTATAACCCTAGCACCATGTCATTATCATACCTCCACTGGTTTTCGGGGGATAACTTTTGAAGGGATGGTGGTAGAGACTTGAAACCAAGCTCTGCACCCCCATTTTCGGACATTCCGGATCCAACGGTGCCACCCTCGAGTCTCTACGAGGTCGGGAAGTGGGTCAACCAGAAACTCGAGGACTCTGGTGCATACCTCGACAGGTTTCGGGGGATAACTTTTGAAGGGATGGTGGTAGAGACTTGAAACCAAGCTCTGCACCCCCATTTTCGGACATTCCGGATCCAACGGTGCCACCATCGAGTCTCTACGAGGTCGGGAAGTGGGTCAACCAGAACCTCGAGTACTCTGGTGCATACCTCGACAGGTTTCGGGGGCTATCTTTTGAAGGGATGGTGGTAGAGACTTGAAACCAAGCTCTGCACCCCCATTTCTGGACATTCCGGATCCAACGGTGCCACCCTCGCGTCTCTACGAGGTCGGGAAGTGGGTCAACCAGAACCTTGAAGACTCTGGTGCATACCTCGACGGGTTTTTGGAGGATAACGTTTGAAGGAAAGGTGGTAGAGACGTGAAACTAAGCTCTGCACCCCCATTTTTGGACATTCCGGATCCAAGGGTACCACCATCGAGTCTCTACAAGGTTGGGAAGTGGGTCAACTAGAACCTCGAGGACTCTGGTGCATACCTGGACGGGTTTTTGTGGAATAACTTTTGAAGTGAATGTGGTACAGACTTGAAAGCAGGCTCTGCACCCCCATAACTTTGTCTGCACACACACACACACACACACACACACACACACACACACCCACAACACACATACACACACACACACAAGTGAACACATCAGAATGTTAGGTGGCTGTGATGTCATCAAAGGCAACGTGATGACGTCACAGACACTGTGCTTTGATCTAGCATGGGCTCTGTGATGCCATCAGTGTTAGGTTATAACCCTAGCACCATGTCATTATCATACCTCCACTGGTTTTCGGGGGATAACTTTTGAAGGGATGGTGGTAGAGACTTGAAACCAAGCTCTGCACCCCCATTTTCGGACATTCCGGATCCAACGGTGCCACCCTGGAGTCTCTACGAGGTCGGGAAGTGGGTCAACCAGAACCTCGAGGACTCTGGTGCATACCTCGACAGGTTTCGGGGGCTAACTTTTGAAGGGATGGTGGTAGAGACTTGAAACCAAGCTCTGCACCCCCATTTCTGGACATTCCGAATCCAACGGTGCCACCCTCGCGTCTCTACGAGGTCGGGAAGTGGGTCAACCAGAACCTTGAAGACTCTGGTGCATACCTCGACGGGTTTTTGGAGGATAACGTTTGAAGGAAAGGTGGTAGAGACGTGAAACTAAGCTCTGCACCCCCATTTTTGGACATTCCGGATCCAAGGGTGCCACCCTCGAGTCTCTACGAGGTCGGGAAGTGGGTCAACCAGAACCTCGAGGACTCTGGTGCATACCTCGACAGGTTTCGGGGGATAACTTTTGAAGGGATGGTGGTAGAGACTTGAAACCAAGCTCTGCACCCCCATTTTCGGACATTCCGGATCCAACGGTGCCACCATCGAGTCTCTACGATGTCGGTAAGTGGGTCAACCAGAACCTCGAGGACTCTGGTGCATACCTCGACAGGTTTCGGGGGCTAACTTTTGAAGGGATGGTGGTAGAGACTTGAAACCAAGCTCTGCACCCCCATTTCTGGACATTCCGGATCCAACGGTGCCACCCTCGCGTCTCTACGAGGTCGGGAAGTGGGTCAACCAGAACCTTGAAGACTCTGGTGCATACCTCGACGGGTTTTTGGAGGATAACGTTTGAAGGAAAGGTGGTAGAGACGTGAAACTAAGCTCTGCACCCCCATTTTTGGACATTCCGGATCCAAGGGTACCACCATCGAGTCTCTACAAGGTTGGGAAGTGGGTCAACTAGAACCTCGAGGACTCTGGTGCATACCTCGACGGGTTTTTGTGGAATAACTTTTGAAGTGAATGTGGTACAGACTTGAAAGCAGGCTCTGCACCCCCATAACTTTGTCTGCACAAACACACATACACACACACACACACACACACCCACAACACACATACACACACACACAAGTGAACACATCAGAATGTTAGGTGGCTGTGATGTCATCAAAGGCAACGTGATGACGTCACAGACACTGTGCTTTGATCTAGCATGGGCTCTGTGATGCCATCAGTGTTAGGTTATAACCCTAGCACCATGTCATTATCATACCTCCACTGGTTTTCGGGGGATAACTTTTGAAGGGATGGTGGTAGAGACTTGAAACCAAGCTCTGCACCCCCATTTATGGACATTCCGGATCCAACGGTGCCACCCTCGAGTCTCTACGAGGTCGGGAAGTGGGTCAACCAGAAACTCGAGGACTCTGGTGCATACCTCGACAGGTTTCGGGGGATAACTTTTGAAGGGATGGTGGTAGAGACTTGAAACCAAGCTCTGCACCCCCATTTTCGGACATTCCGGATCCAGCGGTGCCACCCTGGAGTCTCTACGAGGTCGGGAAGTGGGTCAACCAGAACCTCGAGTACTCTGGTGCATACCTCGACAGGTTTCGGGGGATAACTTTTGAAGGGATGGTGGTAGAGACTTGAAACCAAGCTCTGCACCCCCATTTCTGGACATTCCGGATCCAACGGTGCCACCCTCGCGTCTCTACGAGGTCGGGAAGTGGGTCAACCAGAACCTTGAGGACTCTGGTGCATACCTCGACGGGTTTTTGGAGGATAACGTTTGAAGGAAAGGTGGTAGAGACGTGAAACTAAGCTCTGCACCCCCATTTTTGGACATTCCGGATCCAAGGGTACCACCATCGAGTCTCTACAAGGTTGGGAAGTGGGTCAACTAGAACCTCGAGGACTCTGGTGCATACCTGGACGGGTTTTTGTGGAATAACTTTTGAAGTGAATGTGGTACAGACTTGAAAGCAGGCTCTGCACCCCCATAACTTTGTCTGCACACACACACACACACACACACACACACACACACCCACAACACACATACACACACACACACAAGTGAACACATCAGAATGTTAGGTGGCTGTGATGTCATCAAAGGCAACGTGATGACGTCACAGACACTGTGCTTTGATCTAGCATGGGCTCTGTGATGCCATCAGTGTTAGGTTATAACCCTAGCACCATGTCATTATCATACCTCCACTGGTTTTCGGGGGATAACTTTTGAAGGGATGGTGGTAGAGACTTGAAACCAAGCTCTGCACCCCCATTTTCGGACATTCCGGATCCAACGGTGCCACCCTCGAGTCTCTACGAGGTCGGGAAGTGGGTCAACCAGAAACTCGAGGACTCTGGTGCATACCTCGACAGGTTTCGGGGGATAACTTTTGAAGGGATGGTGGTAGAGACTTGAAACCAAGCTCTGCACCCCCATTTTCGGACATTCCGGATCCAACGGTGCCACCATCGAGTCTCTACGAGGTCGGGAAGTGGGTCAACCAGAACCTCGAGTACTCTGGTGCATACCTCGACAGGTTTCGGGGGCTATCTTTTGAAGGGATGGTGGTAGAGACTTGAAACCAAGCTCTGCACCCCCATTTCTGGACATTCCGGATCCAACGGTGCCACCCTCGCGTCTCTACGAGGTCGGGAAGTGGGTCAACCAGAACCTTGAAGACTCTGGTGCATACCTCGACGGGTTTTTGGAGGATAACGTTTGAAGGAAAGGTGGTAGAGACGTGAAACTAAGCTCTGCACCCCCATTTTTGGACATTCCGGATCCAAGGGTACCACCATCGAGTCTCTACAAGGTTGGGAAGTGGGTCAACTAGAACCTCGAGGACTCTGGTGCATACCTGGACGGGTTTTTGTGGAATAACTTTTGAAGTGAATGTGGTACAGACTTGAAAGCAGGCTCTGCACCCCCATAACTTTGTCTGCACACACACACACACACACACACACACACACACACCCACAACACACATACACACACACACACAAGTGAACACATCAGAATGTTAGGTGGCTGTGATGTCATCAAAGGCAACGTGATGACGTCACAGACACTGTGCTTTGATCTAGCATGGGCTCTGTGATGCCATCAGTGTTAGGTTATAACCCTAGCACCATGTCATTATCATACCTCCACTGGTTTTCGGGGGATAACTTTTGAAG